>NW_012105919.1:236427-263563 GCF_000951045.1 Mandrillus leucophaeus
ATTCCTACACCACTATTACTATTACCACCATTCCTTTCACCCCTATTACTATTACCACCATTCCTACCACCCCATTACTATTACCACCATTCCTACCACCACTATTACTATCATTCCTACCACTACTATTCCTACCACCATTACCATTACCACCATTCCTACCACCACTATTATCATTACCACCATTCCTACACTACTATTACTATTACCACCATTCTTTTCACCCCTATTACTATTACCACCTTTCCTACCACCACTATTACCATTGCCACCATTCCTACCACCATTATTACTATTACCATCATTTCTATCACTACCATTCCTATCACCACTATTACTACCACCACTGTTACTATTACCACCATTCCTACTGCCACTATTACTATCACCACCATTCCTACCACCACTATTACTACTGCCACCATTCCTAACACCACTATTATTACCATTCCTACCACCACTATTACCATTACCACCATTCCTACCACAACTATACCATTACCACCATTCCTACACCACTATTACTATTACCACCATTCCTACCACCACTATTACTATTACCACCATTCCTAACACCACTATTACTACCATTCCTACCACTACCATTGCTACCACCACTATTACCATTACCACCATTCCTACACCACTATTACTATTACCACCATTCCTACCACCCTATTACTACCACTATTGCTATCGCTCCCACAATTACCACTATACTACCATGCTTGCTGTTACTACTACAATTACTATTACTATCCCCACTATTACTATTATTACCACCATTATTGCTACCTTTACTGCCACCACTATTACTGCTATTACTAATTACTACCACTATTATTACCATACTATCAAATACCACTAATACTGTTGCTACCACCACTGTTACCACAATTACTACTGCCACTATTACTACCACTATTGCTATTGCTTCCCCAATTACAACTATTACTGTCACAATTGCTGTTACTACTACAATTACAATTATTACTACCACCACTATTCCTAGTACCACCATTGCTACCACCACTATTACTACCACTATTGTTATTGCTCCCACAATTACTACTATTACTCCCACAATTGCTGTTTCTACTACAGTTACTACTATTACTATCACCACTATTGCTACTATTACTGCTATTACTGATTACTACCGCTATTACTACTATTGCCACTACTATCAATACCACTGTTACTATTGCTACCACTATCATTACTACTACTCATTTGCCTTCTCCTTTATTCTTCTGCAGTAATCTTTATTGTTATTTACAATTTTTTGCTACAAAGGTAACACACAATTCACTATAGAAAAATTGAGAAATTAGAGATAATTTGAGAGCTCGTATGGAGGTTCTAGCAGGGGAGTGCAGCTACTCGTATACCCTTGACTGAAGACTGGTCCTCGTCTCTCGGGGATTGCTGTCCTCTTTGACCAAGTGTGCAGCTTCGGGAGGGACACACATGGAGCAGTGAGGGAGGAAGGGGACACCTACCTAGCCAGCCAGATCACCCGAATCAACCCTGGTGATCGATGGGGTGACAGACTTCACAGCCAGATCGCCCTCGCATCCAAGAAATCAGAGATAATTTCAAAGAAGTAAGTAAAACTCACCCCCAAGTACCACCGTCCAGAGGTGTCAGCCCACATTAGGTCTCCAGTCCTGAGTGGAGTCTCAGGCGCTCCATGGCCAGCCGCTGGCCACCTTCGTGCCCCATCTCCTCTCTGACCATGGGCTCCAGCTGGACTGAGTCTCTAATGCTCCCAGAAGCACCTGCCCGCTGTCCCCTTGCCTCTGGGCCTTTGCATATGCTGATTCGTCTGCGTGGCATCACCTTCCTCTTGGACGTCATCTGGCTATCCCCCTACCCCCTACACCTTTCCATGCCCCCTGGGCTCTGAGCATAGACACCAGGCCCCCTAGGGAGCCTTCTCTGAGGACCCACACCCCTTAAGCTGGGTCTGGGGCCCTTGCTGGACCCCCACAGTCCCCAAGCATCCCCAGTTGAAGCCCATTTCACCCTGTGTGATAAGTCCCTGTGTCCCTGTCTGTCTCCCCCACTGTAGAAAGCAGGGGTCATGACTGGGCCACCTCTGTATGCCTGTCACAGGTCTGCCACAGAACAGGGGTCTCCATACATGCTCATTGAATGAAGGAGTGAATGCCTCAGTCTGGAAGGGCTTCTTAGAAGAGGTGGCATTCAAGCCAAGCTCTCAAAGGTGGGGAAGAAAGTAGTCCAGATATAGGGCCAGGTGGCTTTTCCTGCACCAGATGACTGCTCTTCTGCATTGACTTTGACCAGGGCTGTCACCTGGGCCCAGAGCGTTTGCAAACCCTCTAGGCTCCCAGCGGCATGTTTGAGGAAGCCAGGCGGCTCCTGCCCTGTCCATGCCACCACACAGACACCACCAGATGTGAAGAGCAGGGGACCTCTGTGTGCTATTGATTTCTCACAACCACCCACCAACAGACAAGGTGAACAGTTCACTTTTATGACTCCTTGTTAACTGTGCAGCAAGAGATATTTCACTTTAAGTGCCCCTTTCTACTGAAAAAGAGAAAAAAATGATAACAGAAAATGTAAGTTATCTCATCATGGAGAGATGCTGAGAGCTCTGAGCCAGGCCTTCAAGAAGACAGAACAGAGGCTAGAACGTGAGGAGGGGAGCCCCTTTCATGCCCCTCCCCACAAGTGGTCAGGCCCCAGGGTCATTCCCAAAGCAGAGACTGGCAGGAAAGTCAAACCTAGCAGGGGAGTAAGGTGGGCACAGCATAGAAGCTGGCTCCACGCATCCAAACAGCAAAGAGAAAAGTACAGGGCTGGTCATGGCAACCTTTAGAAGAAAAAAAAAAGCACAAAACTGGAAACAACCTAAGTATCCATCAATAGGGGACTGCTTAAGTGTAAATTATAATATGGCCATTTGAATGGAGTACTATACATCTGGGAAAAAGAACACAGTTGTTCCATGTGAACCAGTAGAGAAGCATGTGCATGAAATATGAAGAAGTGGAACAAGCAAATTATAGACCATTTATAGCATGGTACCATTTATGTAAAAGGAAGCATGTATGTGGTTGATATGCACATAGAAGTATGTGGAGAGAGTTACACAAAAATCTATTCACACGGCTACTCTCTGGCGAGTGAGATGGCAGAACTGAGGATGGGGAACAACTTTTGACCTTCGTTTCATTTACTTTTGTGTTAGTTTTTACTGTGTACAGTATTACTTATTTTTATTCTTTTTGTTTGTTTTTATACTTTTTTTTTTAAAGACAGGGTCTCACTTTGCCACCCAGGCTGGAGTGCAGTGGCACCATCATAGCTCACTGCAGCCTCAACCTCCAGGATTCAAGCAATCCTCCAGCCTCAGCCTCCCACGTAGTAGGAGCTCCAGGCACTTGCCACCACGTACGGCTAATTTATTTATTTTTTGTAACAATGGGGTCTCACTGTGTTTCCCAGGCTCAATATTACTTTTGTAACTTAGAAGCTTCAATCTTTTAAAATGTTAACTTGAGGGGAGGGAGTGCTTTAATTTTTTCCTTTATATCTTTCTCTATTGTTTGACTTTTTTTACAACCATTATGTCTATAAATATAAAAATATAATACAATTTTTTTTGAGATGGAGTCTTGCTCTATCACCCAAGCTGGAGCACAGTGGCGTGATCTCAGCTCACCACAACCCCTGCCTCCTGGGTTCAAGCGATTCTCCTGCCTCAGCCTCCTGAGTAGCTGGGACTACAGGTGCACGCCACCACGCCTGGCAACTTTTTAAATTTTTTAAGTAGAGACGCGGTTTCACCATATTGACCAGGCTGGTCTCCAACTCCTGATCTCGTGATCTGCCTGCCTTGGCCTTCCAAAGTGCTGGGATTACAGACGTGAGCCACCGCGCCCGGCCGAGAAGGTCCTGGATTTGATTTCTTCCTGGATTTGAGCTTGGGATGGGGGTGGGATAAGCCTAGAGCTGCCAGAGGCCACCCTCAGAGCCTACAAATGAGGCCAATACTGGGAAAGGTGAACCAGGGAGACGGAGAAAAACCGGCTCTGGTGATACGGAGGAAAGCCCCTGAATCGCACCATGGCTGAGGCCAGCACCACCCTCCGGAGTTTTTCTTGCAGGAGCCATTATGCTCTAGTCAACTGGGTTTTCTGTCACTTGCAACCAAAGAAGAGCTAAATGATATAATACATTTATTCATAAAGCCAGTTAGGAAAAAACAATGAAGGTGCTTTGATAGACATTAACATTTGAAATCAGGAGTTAGGGATGACAGCTGCTGTCTTTTATCATCTCTGCATTCAATTTCTTCTTTTTTTTAGTATTAACTTATTTTGTATTTTAGTTTAGTTTTTCAATTGACACATAATAATTGTACATATCGTGATGTTTCTATACATATAATGTATAGTGATCAGATATCAGGGTTATTAGCATATCCATCATCTGAAATATTTCTCATTTTACATGCAACTTATTTCTGTATTTGGTTTTGGTTGCCTGATGGTTCCACTCTCAGGGAAATTTGGATTCACAGGTAAGAGGTTGCAAATTGTTTGTGGTTTAATGTGGGACTTGGGCTGTCTCTTATACACATCTCAATTCTCCTGTCTTAGCCTCCTGAGTAGCTGGGATTACAGGCACATGCCAGTACGCCTGGCTAATTTAAATTTTTTAAGTAGAGATGCGGTTTCACCATATTGACCAGGCTGGTCTCCAACTCCTGATCTCGTGATCTGCCTGCCTTGGCCTTCCAAAGTGCTGGGATTACAGACGTGAGCCACCGCGCCCGGCCGGGAAGGTCCTGGATTTGATTTCTTCCTGGATTTGAGCTTGGGATGGGGGTGGGATAAGCCTAGAGCTGCCAGAGGCCACCCTCAGAGCCTACAAATGAGGCCAATACTGGGAAAGGTGAACCAGGGAGACGGAGAAAAACCGGCTCTGGTGATACGGAGGAAAGCCCCTGAATCGCACCATGGCTGAGGCCAGCACCACCCTCCGGAGTTTTTCTTGCAGGAGCCATTATGCTCTAGTCAACTGGGTTTTCTGTCACTTGCAACCAAAGAAGAGCTAAATGATATAATACATTTATTCATAAAGCCAGTTAGGAAAAAACAATGAAGGTGCTTTGATAGACATTAACATTTGAAATCAGGAGTTAGGGATGACAGCTGCTGTCTTTTATCATCTCTGCATTCAATTTCTTCTTTTTTTTTAGTATTAACTTATTTTGTATTTTAGTTTAGTTTTTCAATTGACACATAATAATTGTACATATCGTGATGTTTCTATACATATAATGTATAGTGATCAGATATCAGGGTTATTAGCATATCCATCATCTGAAATATTTCTCATTTTACATGCAACTTATTTCTGTATTTGGTTTTGGTTGCCTGATGGTTCCACTCTCAGGGAAATTTGGATTCACAGGTAAGAGGTTGCAAATTGTTTGTGGTTTAATGTGGGACTTGGGTGCCCAAACGCTGGAGCAAGACAGTCGGAGCTCAAATACTCCCCAGCTGTGGGGTCTGGGGCAAGCCCCTTGCCCTCTCTGAGTCTCAGTGTACTAGCACCCAGCTCACAGGAGGGTTGGGAATAGGAGATGAGTGAATACACGATACATGTGAAAGCATTTAGACAGTGCCTGACACCTGGTTTGGGTGAACTCGTGTTCTTATTCTGCCACATTCTAACTCATCGGAGCACCTGTGTGCTGCCTCAGGCTGACAGGTTTACCGGAATAAAACTTCACCTGCTATGTCGGTTTCATTGGCAAACATCCTGAGATGGCAGGGCATGCTTTTATAAAACTTATTTGCAACTGCTTCTCTGTGATTTAGGATTTTCTGGATAGTGACCTCAGAGCCATCCTGTAGGGGCAAAGGAACCTCCAGAGACATTTTAGGAAAGTGATTTTGAGCTCAACATGTAGAACATGTTCCAGTGCATGAGGCTGTCTAGAGTGGACCAGGCTGCCCTCCAGGTAAGAGCTTCCTGTGTCGAGAAAGTGTTCACAATTAGCTGATTGTCGTGCCGTGAGCATCATAATAGGGATGCCAGCACCAGAAGGAAGGAAGACTTCATTCGCGCATTCATTCATTCGTCAAATGTTTACTGAGTTCTTTTTTTAAGAGTCAAGGTCTCACTCACTCTGTCACCCGGGCTGGAGTGTAGTGGTGCCTTCATAGCTCACTGCAGCCTCCATCTGCTGGGCTCAAGGGATCCTTCCAACAACAGGTGCATGCCACCACACCCAGCTAGATTTTGAATTTTCTGTAGAGACAGGGTCTCACTTTATTGCCCAGGCTGGTCTTGAACTCCTGGCTTCAAGCTATTCTCCTACCCCAGCCCCGCAAAGTGCTGGATTACAGGTATGAGCCACCATGCCCAGCCTCCAGAGTTCTTACAAGGAGGCAGGCACTAGGCTGAACGTCCCCTCTAACTCTCAGATTAGGTCATTTCACAAATAACTTCTTGCTGAGGTAAGAAAGACTCAGCCGGGTGCAGTGGCTCACACCTGTAATCCCAGCACTTTTGGAGGCCGAAGCAGGTGGATCACCTGAGCTCAGGAGTTTGAGACCAGCCTGGGCAACATGGTGAAACCCTGTCTCTACCAAAAATACAAATAATAATAATAATAATAATAATAATAATAATAATAATAATAATTAGCTGGGCATGGTGGCATTTTAAAAATCAGCTGAGCCTGGTGGCACATGCTTGTGGTCTCAGCTACTCAGAAGGCTGAGGCAGGAGGGTCACCTGAGCCCAGGAGTTCAAGACCAGCCTGGGCAACATAGTGAGACCCTGTCTCTACAGAAATTTTAAAATTTAGCCTGGCATGGTGGTCCACACCTGTAGTACCAGCTACTTGGAAGGCTGAGGTAGAAGGTTCTCTTAAGCCTGGGAGGCAGAAGTGGCAGGGAACCGAGATCACACCCCTGAACTCCAATCTGGGTGACAGAGTGAGACTCCGTCTCAAAAAAAGAAAGAAAGAAAGAAAAAGAGAAAGATTCCTTCCACCCGCCTTCTGTGGGCTGTTTTCATTTTTAAAGAGGATCAACTGTGCATGCTTCATGCTAAGGAGTGGGTTTCTAATGGTGGCCCCTCAGGCACCACTGCAGCTTACCTGGGAGTAGAGGGGGGAGGCAGCCCCACCTGCCTTGCTACACATCTTACCTGCCGATGTGAACAGAACAAGGGAGAAAGACACACCCCCCAACACCTCCCACCAAGGTAGGATTTCAGATCATAACATCAGTATTAAAAGTGAACAGCTAAGCCAGGTGCCGTGGCTCACACCTGTAATCCCAGCGCTTTAGGAGGCCCAGGCGGGTGGATCACTTGAGGTCAGGAGTTCGAGACCAGCCCAGTCAACATGGTGAAACCCCATATCTACTAAAAATACAAAAATTAGCCAGGCACGGTGGGTGCCTGTAGTCCCAGCTACTCAGTAGGCTGAGACAGGAGAATCGCTTGAACCTGGAAGGTGGAGGTTGCAGTGAGTCGTGCCACTGCACTCCAGCCTGAGCAACAGAGTGACACTCTGCCTCAAAAAAAAAAAGGTGACAAGCTAAGCATGTAACACATGTGACCTCATTTCCTCTCAGCTGCCCTGGGTCGGGGAGAGGGGTTGGGTGGGAAAGTGGGGACAGGCAGGCAGTTTGGAAGCAGATCGCCCTCCCCTACTCACTCATTCCCCAACACCTCCCCTCCGCACCAGAAGACCTCAACCTCCTCTGTCCCTGGGTGAACAAACAGGCAGGTTGGAGAGCAGACAGTGGCACCAGCAGCAGGAACAGCAGATCAATCAAATTGTCTTCACCAGAAAGCCTAGGTCAGGTGCCTGGAAAGAAAGCATCCATCAAGGGGTAGAACATTGGTCTTCAAGGAGTGTCCAGTAGGCCCTGGAAGGTCCTAGCTCCCTGGAACAGAAGAACATCTCTATTTATTGAGCATTTTCTGTGTGTCTGATAGTAATGACAGTAAGAGCTGGCATGTATTCAGTCCGCATCCGGTTTAAGCCTGGTAGAACTTCTGTAAGGCGATTGAGGTGACCCTCTTCTTATTTCAGATCAGAAACCTGGGGCTCAGAGAGGCAGAATGTCTCTTCCAATTAGCAGGCCTGCCTGGCTTCAAAGCTCCTGCCCTCCCCACTCTGCTACCCAGCATTCTGTGACTCCCATCATCCTCCCAGAACCTCCAAGGGTGCTTTTATGCCCATTTCACAGGTACAGAAACGGAGGTTCAGAGAGGCAAAGTCACTTGCCCAAAGACCCACAAGAGCTGAACTGGCCCTCAGCCTAGTTCCATCTGACCTCCAGTCCTGGGGCTTCCCCTCACCTGGGCCTCTGTGAGCAAGAACCTGAAGGAGACAGAGTGTGGTACCCAGGCTCATTTGTGGCTCAGGGGACAGTGTGTGTGGTAGCAGGAGAAAGCTCCAGGCCCATCATAGAAAGGCATAGCCCCCAACCTCTCTCTGCAGCCTGGGGAAAATCTCACTTCCTACAGGGCTGCTGCTCTAGCCAATTAATCTTCACATTTCTCCTTCTAAATGTAAATGGCAGGTGAGTGGGATGTTATGGGGTTTGGAAAAATAAAAAGCAACACAAAAGTAATTTGTGTTCGATTTGTGTGCAGCTCTTGACAAAGCCCCAAAGAGACAAGGACTCCCCAGCCCTAAGTTCCATTCTGGGCCTCCACCTTGGAGGGCGGGGAGGGCTCAGTGAGGAATGAACAGGTTCTTCACATCTCACGACTTCTGGGAAGGACAGCCTCCCCCGCCCTGCACCCCACCCTCCTTCTCCTCCCCTCACCTCTCCTTTGTCTCTCTCCTCCCTTTCCCAGCTCTCTGCTTCTCTCTCTCCCCAACCCCCAGAACTCCGCTGGTGCACTGCACCGAGAGGCAATTTATAAAGCAGATGTTTACTGCAAGGTTTTACACGAGCTTGGTGCCTCGCCAAACATTATAGTAATTGGAAGCTGCGTTTAATTACTGATCAATGTAAAGTTAGGAAGAGACAGGCTCAGAAAATGCCTCTGGTCTAGACTTTCCTCTCTGCCTCCGAGAAGGCAAGAGCTCCTGAGCTGAGGCCTAAGTAGCAGCAAGAATGAGTAAAGCAGGCTTGCAAGTAGCTACTAGCCCACTGGGCTCTAGGAAATGGCACTGGGGAGAAGAGACCAGATTTTGCTGTGACCATTCCTCTTCTTGCTAACTCATTATTGTTGATGCCTTCTTTGTGCCAGAACTGTGCTAGGCACTGGGGTCACGGGATTAATGAATTTCTCCCAGTGCCTGGGCTAGGTGATTTACATACATTATTATTCAACACAAGACAGGTAGGGTAGCCAGGCTCTAAGTCCAGAAGTGATAGCTCATGACTTCCAAGGCTAAGTCATTACAGACACTGCAGCCTCTGTCGTGTTCTCTTAGATCATTTGCTCCAGGGGAAGCCGGCCACCATATCATGAGGACACTCAGGCAACCCTGTGGGGAGATCCACGTGAGGAGGAACTGAGGAGCCACCTTGAGGATTGGATCCTCAAGCTCAGTCAAGCCTTCAGATGGCTGCAGTCCTGGCCAACATCATTAACTGCAACTTCACAAGGGACACCAAACCAAAGCCACCCAGCTAAGCCACTCCCAGGTTCCTGACTCACAGAAACTATGAATGCTAAATATTTATTGTGTTAACTCACAACATTTTAGACTAATAGGTAACTAATACAACAGCCATGGAAAAGAAGGAAATATAAGGAAGCCTGATAAGTAGGAAACACAAATAAATATGGCAAGAAAGAGTCCAGCCATATAGTTACATAATTATATAATAGATATATATAAAAGATAGATTGAGGCAAGGTGCGGTGGCTCATACCTGTAATCCCAACAGTTTGAGAGGGCAAGCCAGGAGGATCAATTGAGGCCAGGAGTTCAAGACCAGCCTGGGCAATATAGCTAGACCCCATCTCTATTAAAAATAAAATTTTAAAAAAGATAGATAAAGATAGATATGGCTATAGATATATATGAATGTAGATATGGATACAGATATTTTGATATATTGATATATATTTTATATATAACAATGTAATCACAATAAATGTGAATGAGTTAAATTCATCAATAAAAGAATAATATTTCATTCTTTTCTCACTATAACCCCAGGTGATAAACATTATTATATCCACTTTACAGGTGAAAAAATTGAGGCTCAGAGTGGGAAAGAAACGTGCCCAAGGTCTCTGAACTCAAAAATGGTAAGGTTGTGATTCGAACCCAGGTCTTTCTGAATCCAAAGCCCAGAGACTCTAACACCACACTGTCTTGCTATGTCCTTGTCATAGAAGAGGAAACTGAGACTCAGAAAGGGTGAGTGACTTGCTTAGGGTCACACAGCAAGGCATTGCAAAGCTGGAGTCAGAGCCAGGCACCTGACTCATTGTCTGGTGTCTGCCCAGTGACCTTTGGAGCTCTGTCATCAATGCACAAGCATCTCAGGGGTATTCTGTCTTTGTAGCTGTTTAAGACAGCTGGGGACCCTTGACTGTGGCCAGAGAGGCCCTGTAGGGTCAGATGGTGGGGCCTCGTCAGGGGAGGACACCAGCACAAAGCAACGTGCAGGAGTGCAGGGTGGGGGTGGCTTAATGCATTGAGCTGAACTCCGGTAATTACATCAAGGCCAGAAGCATAATTTGTATCTGGGTGATGAATGTCTGTGTTTTCGGGCCTGATTGCCCTATTTACATTTGGAATTTGCTGATCTATTATTAATGTTTCCTGGAGGCCAGGGTGATGGGTAGGTGCAGCTGGGGAGCCCTCTTCCCCCCGATCCAGGGAATACTAGTTCTTAGGCCCTACCTACTCCAAGCCCCATCCACCCCCTCCTTGTGTAACCCTGACCTTTATGGGGCTCTCTTGGACCAACTGGCATGGGTCTACCTGAGATGAAATTTCCCAACTTCTTACAGATCTGTGCATGTACCCTCAGATATACATATGTGGCAGGCACAGTAATTGCATACTCACACAGTCACACCTATGTATATACATACCCACCTCCTTACCTACCCATAAACACCTTCACACAAACATGCATATACATGAAATGCATATGCATGTGCATGCAAACACTCATGTGTACATGTGCACACACGTACAGCCTGCACACACACCATTGCATGCACCGACCATGCTGAGAACAGCACAGCAGCTTGCCACAATCTCCCAGTCAAAGAGTGGTGATGGTCGAGTCCATGAACCATGGGCCCAGATGACTCGCATTTGAATCCCAACTCTGCCACTTACCAGCTGTGTGATCTTAAGCAAGTTACTTCACTTCTCTGTGCTCTGTTTCCCTCTATGTAAAATGAGGATGATAACCTTATTCATAAGATTGTTGTGAGGAAGTAATGAGCTAATGCAACACCCTTGCCTAATGTGTGGTAAGTACTGGATATGGATTTGCAATGTCATTATTAATGTTATTGTTTATGTTCCTGAAACGTAGTAGACTCTGAGTCATTTTGTTGAAAGGATGGTTAAACACACCCTTCCAAGTTCATGTACAGAGTCCCACTGTCCCTCCCTCCACATTTCTGCTTCTTCATTTCTTCAACCCATTCTGAGGTCAAGTTCCACAGCCTCTTCTCCCGAAGCCCCTCCTGCCTGTTCACCCCTCTGTGTCTACCTCAAGGCTTCAGGCCAGACGGAACTATAGAAAGAGCACTGGAGTTGGAGTCCCCAGACTAAGAATCAGACCATGGCTCTGCCACTTGCCAGCAGCATGACCCTGGCCCCACAATTCTAAGACTCAGTTTCATGATCTAGGCCATGGGGGTAATGTTAGAAATTACCTTGAGAAACTGAACCACCAATGGATAGCTACTGGTGGAGGGATAGACAGTGTAGGGGTGAGCATATATATTTCCTGGCCAGGCTGGGCCCTGCTGGGGGCTGTTTGTGGACGGAAGTGACTGCACCGTCATGCAAATGAGTATGCAAATTACATGCTCACATGTGCACGGGCACCTTCACACAAACATGTGCCTACAAGGGAATGCATGCATGTGTATGCAAACACATGGGATGCAGCCACATGGGAAGTGCCAGGACTTGGAGGAGACGGTGCTATGTGATCTTGCCTGAGTCTCCTACCTCTCTGAGCCTCCATCTTCTTTGTAAAATACGACGAGCCGCACCTGGTCCATGTTTAATTATGTTGAGGACTGAATAGACAATGTTTGGTAATTCTGATCGTGTGCCTAGTATACAGTAAGCAGTTAATACATGGCAGCTGTGATGAGCTTCTTCATTTGTGAAGTCTCAGGCTGGAAGGAGTGCTCTCTGAGACCCCCACCAACTCCAAGGTCCTGTGAGTCTGTGGTTTTCGTCCCCCAATCTCTTAGAGTTTGTCAGTCATCTAGACTGGGGGGCCCTTGTGTAGGTTCCAGAAACTGGCCCCCAAGAGTTGATTCTGCTGTTCTTTGCCTGTGCTGGAATCTCTGGCCTGTGGCAACTCTAAGAGTTGTGCTGGTGGAACCAGTGACAGATGAGGAAATTGAGGCCCTGGTTGAGGCAAGAGTCACCAAGGCCAGCCCAGAGCTGGAGGTGGGATGGACATTGGAACCTAGACTCCTGGGTACCTGGGGCTGGGCTTCTGCAGCCAGCAGTTTGTTTTTTTTTTTCAGACAGAGTCTCACTCTGTCACCCAGGCTGGAGTGCAGTGGCGCGATCTCAGCTCACTGCAACCTCTGCCTCCTGGGTTCAAGCGATTCTCCTGCCTCAGCCTCCAGAGTAGCTGGGACTACAGGCGCACGCCACCATGCCCAGCTACTTTTTTTTTTTTTTTTTTTTTTTTTTTATATTTTTAGTAGAGATGGGGTTTCACCATGTTGGCCAAGATGGTCTCAATCTCCTGACATCAGGTGATCCACCTGCCTCAGCCCCCCAAACTGCTGGGATTACAGGTGTGAGCCACTGTGCCTGGCCTGCAGCCAGTGTTTTTGCAGCCTTTTCTGCACAGAGCAGAAGCTGGACATGTTGGCTCAGTCTGAGTGTCCTACTTCAAGATGTGACCCATCTCAAGGTCACCAAGTCCTAAGCAGTGCTCCTCACCACACACACAGACACAAATTAAATCAAATGCATTGTACGTGAAGACCCCATAACAGGAATAGGCACTACCCTGTATTGAGTACTCACTACGTAGAAGCACTTCCCACCTGTTTCATCTCAGCCTCATGTAGGAAGCTGAGGCAAGGAACGTGTTCAAGGACACACAGGTCAGAAATAACAGAGTTGGAACTTGAACCTGGGTCCTCTTGACTCCAGAGGCTCTGCCCTTAACTTTGATGCTCCTGTGTCTCCTCAGTGAAGTCAAGCAGAGAAAATGGGTTTGCAAACTGCAACAGGTAGGGCCGACCTGGGATCAGAGGCCTTGATTGCTCCTGGGTTTGGCGGGTGGGGAAGTAGGAAGAGGTGCCTAGCCTAGAGGCTGCTGTAGCAAGAACCACCCTGCGCCCTCCGGAAAGGGGCCCCCATTTTCTTGCGATGCCGGGGAAGGTCGGGCAGTGAGCACATTAAATAAGGCCATAAATTTGTCATGAAGACTGGAAATGAACAGGGCTTATCATTTATGGATGGAATAATTAAGCCACTGCTTTTGGCGGCTTCGCTGAGGGCTGTGCCTGGACTCCAGGCGTCGCCAGCAACCAAGTCAGGGACTAGTTGGGGGATTTCACTGTTGTCCCCCCAAACCCAACCATCTCACACCAGACCCTGAGGAGACTCCACCAGCGGCCAGGACAGCCGCCTACTCAGTCAGTACAGACTACCCAGGCTTTGTGAGGTCATAAAAACCCTGACCAATCCCAGGAAGACCCCTCTCTCAAACTCCGCCCATGGAGGGGCTGCCCACCTCCGTAGATAGAAGTGGTGGACCTGGCTTCCTGGAACAAAAAGAGGCCCCTGGTATGGTAGAAAGTGTGAAGCATTTAGACCGACCTGGGTTCAAGTCTTAACTCTCTCATGCTCCAGCTGTGTGCCTCTGGGCCGGTCACGCCACCTCTCAAAAATCGGCAAAATAGACCAGGCACAGTGGCTCATGCAGGTAATCATTGTATTTTGGGAGGAGATAGGATTGCTCTAGGCCAAGCATTTGAGACCAGCCTGGGCAACACAGTGAGACTTCATCTCTACAAAAAACATTTAAAAAGTAGCCGGCGCGGTGGTGCACACTTATAATCTCAGCTACTCTGGAGGCTGAGGCAGGAGGATTGCTTGAGCCCAGGAGTTCTAGGTTACAGTGAGCTATGATTACACCACTGCACTCCAGCCTGGCAGACAGAGTGCGACCCTGTGTCTTAAAAAAAAAAAAAAAAGGCAAAATAGTGTTTTATGAGTTATGTGGAGGATTGAGTTAAATCATAGCTATGAAGTGCCTAGTGAGGATCAGGCGCATTGTAATTGCTCTACAAATCCAGCATGCCATTTCTTTCTCCCAACAGAGTTCTCAGGACTAGAAGGCTCAGAGAGGCAATGAGACTCAACTGAGGAAGCACAGCAAGTGAGCAAAAAGTGGGTGCCTACTTCCTTCCCCTGGAGTTCCCTGTCATCTATCATGCATGGTATAGGGCTCAGCTCATTCCCCAAGAAAAGGCTGAGTTCCCATCCCCTCCCTGCTCCCAGCTACCACAGGTCAGTGGAGAAGAGAGGGAGGTCATTGCACAGGTGATTGTAGCCACTAATATTTCCGGAGCTTTTGCAGTGGGGTAAGTGCTGTCCTAGATGCTCTGCACTTGTGATTTCATTTTATTCTCCAAACAATGCTTTGAAGTGGGAACCATTATTATCCCCATTTTAGAGGTGAAGGAACTGAACTCACACCCAGATCCTTGATCTGAGTCACTTAGTCAAGACGTGGAATTTGTATGTGATTTCCTGGGTTCTGGCAATGTCAGGCTTGGGGGAGGATAGCAAATTAAGACTGTGTGGATTCTGCCGGCACATTCCAGATTTCCAGCTTTGATATTCCATGTTCTTGAATGGGTTCAAGCCCTTTTTTACAGATTGGGAGACTGAGGCCCAGCCATGGAGGCAGAGCCTTAGAGTTTGCCCACTAGTTCTCCAGGGCCTGTCCCATCAGCAGCAGATACCAAGGCTGACGCAATCAGAGAGGCCTCTGCCACCTGCCTTGGGGAAGGGTCTGGACCCTCCTTGCCTCCCCACCCCACCCACTCTGCATCACTATGGCAACCATGCAGGTGAGCCTCATCACCGCTAATCCTCTAATTACCAGCCACCTCTTCAATCGGCTGTAATTACTTTGGGGACACAGTTAACCTCTCATTAGGAACGCACGGCCGCTTTCTCCAAAAGCACAGCAGTGACATGCCTAGTAATTTACCGCCCCGGCTCGCAGGGCCGCTTTGTGTTTAACTCGGGCGCCATTGCATCCCTGTCATTACTCCAGCCCGGTTGTCATGACGATTAATCATTCAATCCCTCATCAGCAACTTTTGCCAAATGTCACCCCGCTCTTGATCAAAATCCATCCTGCAGCCCGACACTGGGGGACTAATGACTTGGAAATAGGCTTCCCCATTCCTGAGAGCTTTTCCCCAAGACTCCTTTTCAGCTCCCTCCAGGAAAGGGAAAGAAAAATGTGAGCTCAGTGTGGAGGGGGGTGAAGGAGGGTGGTGAAGGTGGCAGAAAAATTAGCATGTATTGAGTGCTTACTCTGTGCTAGGCACCTGAGGGACATCCATGCATTTAACCCTAATGGCAACACATTTCTTAGAAGGGGAAACTGAGGCTTAGGGAAGCTGAATGGTTTGCCAACAAGGAAGTATAGAGAGAGTCTTCCTTAGACCTCTCTGATTCCCAAGCTGGGCTGTTTTGAGCAGACCTCAAGAATCTTGACCATCACCAATTATCAAGGATCCTGGAATGCCAGAATTTGGACAGCCCAGTTTAATAGGCCAGAAATTAGCTGGCCCATAAAATCCAGGGCAAAAAGCATTAAGAGACGAACCTGGGCACTTTATGATAAGGAGCCCAATCCAGGATGAGCAGATAACTGTCGTGAATACCTTTGCCCCCAACAACATGGCAGCAACATCTGGCAGACAGCAACCTCAGAATCCAGATGAAGAAATAGGCTGAAACATATTCGTAATAATGCCATAAAATTATCTAGACTAAGATTCTTGACCTGGGGTCCTTGGAGCTTCATGATGGACTTTGGTGGCCCATGAGGCCCCTGAAAATCAGGCTACATTTTGATGGATGTATGGGCATTTTTCTAGGAAGATGCTACAGAAAATGCTGAGAACTACTGCTCTAGTACATTTCTCTCATCTTTCCCCATATCCCTATTTTATAGCAGGGAATACTGAGGCCCAGGTAGGGGCCATGGCTTGTCCAAAGTTTCATAGCAATTCAGGGTGGAAACCCCAGGTCTACGCAGGGGTGAACTCTTTCTCAGATGCCTAGAGCAGCCAAGTAGGGTGGGGCAGGCTGTACAGTGCACAACCCCAGGAGGCCTTCATGAAGACAGTGGTATGCGTGACACCTTCCTCTCTGGGTTCTGCTAGATCAAGGGGAAGATTTTTTTCCCCTTCACAGTGGCCGCCAGCCCCCTAGTCCTCACACTCCTGTGGAAGCCCAGCCCCCAGTCCTGCTAAAGGAATCTTTCCTAGGCCCCTCCTAGGGAACGTTCCTGCTGGCTGGGCCGCCAGCATGTGTGAGACATAATTACAGCACGTTGTAAATGGAATTAACAGACTGTCACAGCAGCCACATGGTATTAGCAAATGGCTCTGTCTTCATCATGCAGTCCCCGCAGCCCCCGGGATAGAGCACTTCCCAAGGGGTCTTCTTCCAGGTCCAGGTTGCATAAGCCTCCTGGTGGGGGACTAGGGGTGGGGGAAATGGTTCAACTCACAGAGACCTGGCGATTCTCCAAGGCTTTCTGAGGTCTCAGCAAAGAACTGAGTAAAAAGTTAGGAAATCTGATTTATAAACCTAGTTCAGCAGCAAACTTTCTGTGAGGGACAAACTAACCTTTATCAGGCAGCTACCTATGTGCCAGGTGCTCTAGAATGTAATCTTATTTAAACCTCATAACAACAGCTAAACAATTATATTCACCTTGCTTTACTGAGGCTCAGAGGGGAAAGGTCGCTTCTCCAAGTCCCTTCAGCTAATAAGTGGCAGATATCGGATTCAAACCAAGGTC
The DNA here is from genome assembly GCF_000951045.1 of Mandrillus leucophaeus. NCBI lineage: Eukaryota > Metazoa > Chordata > Mammalia > Primates > Cercopithecidae > Mandrillus > Mandrillus leucophaeus. The sequence continues at coordinate 253,689 of NW_012105919.1, forward strand.
TGATGCCTTCAGAACCTGGGCTTTTCCATATATCATGTTGCTTCTTTGGAAAATTCTTTGATCAGTTTTCTGACAATAGAATCTATAGCCTTGAAGGTAATTCTCTAAAGCTGCCAGCCCACCGGAAAGTTACCAGCCCCCGAGCTCTACTTAATGGGGTTTCCATGGGAGCAACATAGTAACGACATGGTAATAATTGAGATAATAACAATTGTTAAATGTTTCCATACAGTTTATCCTATGATTCTTTGTAACAAACCTATGAAGAAAAAGGAACAAGTAGTCCTGTTTGAGAGAGTTGAAAACTAAGGCCCAGAGGGGGAAAGGAACTTCCTCAAAGTTCCACAGTACGTCTGTGGTGGAGCCAGGATGAATTCCCCTTGTGTCCTAATTTTCAGTCCTGGTTTTTTTCCACAAGCCATGGAGAAAGGTGTCCATAGGGCTGTGTCTGGAGACTGAGCAGGAGAGCATTCATTCTTCCGGGTGCTTCCTGCCCTCCCACCTGCCCAGTGGACACCAGTGATTTATGCTTCATCTGGGAGGCCTCCAGGCTGCAGGCAGCAGGATGGGCTGCTTCCCGACTGGTAAACAAATCCCCCGCTGAGCAGGTCATATTTTATCTGGGCCACCACCTGCCAGCTCATTTGCTTACAGATACAGGTGCTTCACCAGGAAGGAATTAGCGATTACTTAGCCCAGAGACCCCGGCAGATAGAGAGCAAGCCTGGGCCATAGCTGGGGCGGGAAGCCAGGAACCTGTCTGTGAGGTCTCTATCTCCTCCCAGACCTTTATCCTGATCTGGAACCAAAGGATAGGTAAGAGTCAAGGATAGAATGAGGGGCCGCGTGTAGTTGCTCACACCTGTAATCTTAGCACTTCGGGAGACTGAGGTGGGAGGATCCCTTGACCCCAGGAGTTTGAGATCAGCCTGGCCAACATGGCAAAACCACGTCTCTACTAAAAATACAAAAATTAGCTGGGTGTGGTGGCGCACACCTGTGGTCCCAGCTACTCGGGAGGCTGAGGCACCAGGATCACTCAAACCCAGGAGGTGGAGATTGCGGTGACCTGAGACTATACCACTGTACTCCAGCTTGGGAGACAGAGCAAGATTCTGTCTGGAAAAAAAAAAAAAAAAGAAGAAGAAAGAAAAGGATAGAAGGAGAAACCTACCTGCTTTGGAGGAAGCTGAACCCCAGCTCCCAACCCCATCCACATTCTACCAGTTCTTCAGAGTTTGGTGCCAATAACCCCACTCTCAGCAGACTTCCAAGATCAAAAAAAAAAAAAAAAATGACCTATCACTGTTTTTTTTTGTTTGTTTGTTTTGTTTTTTTTTTTTGAGACAGAGTCTCACTCTGTCGCCCAGGCTGGAGTGCAGTGGCCGGATCTCAGCTCACTGCAAGCTCCGCCTCCCAGGTTTACGCCATTCTCCTGCCTCAGCCTCCCGAGTAGCTGGGACTACAGGCGCCCACCACCTTGTCTGGCTAGTTTTTTGTATTTTTAGTAGAGATGGAGTTTCACCGTGTTAGCCAGGATGGTCTCGATCTCCTGACCTCGTGATCCGCCCGTCTCGGCCTCCCAAAGTGCTGGGATTACAGGCTTGAGCCACCGCGGCCGGCCAAGACCTATCACTGTTGATCTTAACATTTATCATGAGACTGAGCTAGTGTTTGTCAGTCTTTTCCACTGTCATATTACTCTGGAGAGCAGTGGCATGATCACAACTCATGGCAGCCTCAACCTCCCAGGCTCAAGCAGTCCCCCCACCTCAGCCTCCCAAAGTGCCGAGATTACAGGTATAAGCCTGTAATGTTACTTTTATGTTTCCTCCTTTCCATATTGTACTCTTTAGAAGGAAGTCACTAAATGCATCCCAAACTTCAGGAGTGGGAAGTTACGCAGCACCTCCTTGAGGGCAGAGTATTTACATAAATTATTCAGAATTATTCTGCAAAGGAGATTTGTATGTTCTCTTCTTTGTTTATTCAATCATTTATTTTTATTAGTGTAGACTCATGGATATTTGTTTCATACCTTGAGTCATGATCCAGTGCCACTGTGTGCTTTTTAAATGACACTTGGCTCTTTCTTCCTTGGTTCACCAGTAATTACCAAAAATCTGTTCTAAGGCAATCTTATTCCATGGCATTTTAATAGGCAATACCCTCAAAATAGATTTTGGAGGCAAGTCATTTGAGTAATGGTGGAAAAGGATTAGAAAGAAATCTTGACTGCATTGACTGGTCAGACTTTTTTTTTTGGAAGATAGCATCTTGCTCTGTTGTCCAGGCTGAGTGCTGTTGCGCAATCAGAGCTTACTGCAGCATTGACCTCCCAGGCTCAAGGAATCCTCTTGCCTCAGCTCTCAAGTAGCTAAGACTACAGGCATGCATCACCATGCCCAGCTAATTTTTTTTTTTTTTTTCCAGAGATGAGGGGGTGGTCTTGTTGGTCTTGAACTCCTGGCCTCAAACGATCGTCCAGTCTTGGCCTCCCAAACAGTTGAAATTATAGGTGTGAGCCACCATGCCTGGCCCAAATCTTTTAATGTGCTAATAATGTGAGTAGTGAATCACTTAGAGGAAGGTCTAATGGGCAACATTTCCCACATTTTTTTTTTTCCTGGAACCCTGGTCTGGGGGCAGGGGAGGAGGAGCAGGTAAAGGACACATATGAGAAAATCATCAAACCAGGAGCTCTTAAGGGCAAAGATCATGTTTTATCCTCCTCTTCCTGTCTAGAAATTAGTACAGAAAAGGTGCCAAGGAAAAGTAGTTGGATAGGTGGAAGGATAGATAGATGGATGGATGGGTGAGTGAAAGGGTGAATGGATGGATGGATAGATGGATGGATGGATGGATGGATGAATGGATGGATGGATGGATGGATGGATGGATGGATGGATGGATGGATGGATGGATGGATGGATGGGTAAGTGGATGGTTATGTAAATGGGTAGATAGAAACATGGAAAGATGAACAGATAGAAGGTGTCTGTTCTGTGTGGTTGGTAGATGGACGGATGAATGGGTGAGTTGGCAGGTGGATGAATGGATAAATAGTTGGGTTGGTAGGTGAATGAATGGATGGATAAATGAGTTGATAGGCAGATGACTGGATACACAGATGGGTTGACAGGTAGATAAATGGATGGATGGATGGATGGATGGATGGATGGATGGATGGATGGATGGATGGATGGATGGACGGGCGGACAGACAGAAGGATGGATGGATGAATTGGTAGATTGGAAGGTGAATCGGTTGGTAGATGTTGACTTCCAGGTATTTGTTGCTATTGTTTTGAAATGGAGTCTTGCTCTGTCACCCAGAATGGAATGTAGTTGTGTGATCTCGGCTCACTGCAACCTCCATCTTCCAGGTTCAAGCAATTCTCCTACCTCAGCCTCCGGAGTATCTGGGACTACAGGTGTGTGCCATCAGGCCTGGCTCATTTTTGTATTTTTAGTAGAGATGGGGTTTTGCCATGTTGGCCAGGCTGGTCTCGAACTCCTGACCTCAGGTGATCTGCCCACCTTGGCCTCCCAAAGTGCTGGGGTTACAGGTGTGAGCCACTGTGCCTGGCCCCTGACTTCTGGTTTGGATGGTTTTCTTTTTTAGTACTAAGAATATCCCCCGCTTCTATTACCCACAAGCTTTCAGAGTTAGGGCTTGAGATAATTGGTCACTGCTGACAGAGGCAGTGAAAGTAGTGACCATTTATTATACCCTAACTCATGGCAGGCACTTTGCATGCTCTGCCATCCTCACAACAGTCTATGTGGTAGGCATTATTATTTCTCCCCATTATTCAAAGGAAGAAACTGAAGACCAGAGAAGTCAAGAAACTTGGACAAAGTCCCCCAGCAGGAAAAAATGATAGAGCTGGAATTGGAGCTGAGATCTAAGTCTCTTTACTCCCTGGATTCCTCACGATGGCCCTAGGTCTGTAGGCTTATCATCACTTCTCATTCCCTTTGCTGGGCCCCACGGGGTCAGTGGGAAGATGACAAAGATCTTCAGTGACCTGGGGAAGAGAGAGGCAACATTACAGGACTTGCTATATCTTTTCATCCAGCACCAGGCTGCAGAATGCTCCCAGCTGAAATAGAACAGAGTCCCTGGAAACAAAGAGCCAAGAGGTGTTCAGACCAGATGCGCATGTGTATGTGTGTGTGCATTTAAAAATCTGTAATGGTTTTTTCTTTTTCTTTTTTTTTTTTCCTTTTCTTTTTGAGATGGAGTCTTGCTCTGTTGCCCAGGCTGGGGTGTAGTTGCGCGATCTCGGCTCACTGCAAGCTCCACCTCTCAGGCTCAAGTGATTCTCGTGTCTCAGCCTCCCGAGTAGCTGGAATTTACAGGCGTGCACTACCAGGCCCAACTAATTTTGTATTTTTAGTAGAGTAATTTTGTATATTTAGTTTCAACATGTTGGCCAGGCTGGTCTCAAACTCCTGACCTCAAGTGATCTGCCCACCTCAGCCTCCCAAAGTTCTGGGATTACAGGCATGAGCCACTGCACCCAGTTTATAGTGTTTTATATAGCTACCTGTGTTGCTTCCAAAAATATGATTTGAAGTAGTTGATATTTTAAAAATCCCTGCCTAGTTATGCCATTAAAATGAGAAATAAAAGGCCGGGCGCGGTGGCTCACACCTGTAATCCCAGCACTTTGGGAGGCCAAGGTGGGTGGATCACAAGGTCAGGAGATCAAGACTATACTGGCTAACACAGTGAAACCCTGTCTCTTCTAAAAATACAAAAAAATTAGCCTGGCGTTGGTGGCGGGCACCTGTAGTCCCAGCTGCTCAGGAGGCTGAGGCAGGAGAATAGCATGAGGCAGGAGCAGCTGAGGTAGTCCCAGCTGCTCGGGAGACTCAGGCAAGAGAATGGCAGGAGGCAGAGTTTGCAGTGAGCCGAGATCACGCCACTGCACTCCAACCGGGGTGACAGAGCGGACTCTGTCTGGAAAAAAAAAAAATTAGAAATAAAATACAAAAGAGTTAAGTATAAAGAGAGTTGGGAGCAGAGCGGTATCCAGGCTCTCACATCAGAGGCAATGAGGTATACTATTAGATGGAAGAATGGGGAATATGCAGAAAAAGACTCTATTCTCTGACGGCCCTGTCTTTGTTTTTCATAGTCTTGCAAGGTCAACATATTCCCTTAAAATTGTTTAAAAGTTACATTAAAAAAAAGAATGTTTTTTCCTATCAGTATAGAAAAAGTCATATTATATCAGAAAATCTAGGTTAAGGCAATAATGGCAATTGAAATCTAAACCTGGTCCTGAGCTTCCTAGCAGCCATGGCAAAAAGGCAAATGAGTTTGTTTTCTTAGTTCTCATGGTCTTCCAAAAGCAACGTTTAAGGAAAGTATAATAAAGTCTAGGGTTTCCAGAGAGAGACACTGTTCTCCATGCTGAATCCTGAGAGGGATATGTCCCCTGGACCATTTGAGCCTCCATGTAACATAGAACGACCCTGAACAACATCATGGTTCAGTTTCTTTATTGCTGTTTTGCATTCTAGATGTGGTTCTTTCTCATGTCAACCCTCAACAACCAGCAAGGGCTCCATCAGTTTGTGGCACTGGGTGGGCAGTTCTCCTGGGGAAGGAATAATTTGATCTGACTTGATCCAGGGACCATGCTTGGATCATCTGGAGGTTGGAGGATGGGTGTCTTCGGGTGGCAGCAGCAGTGGCAAATAAGACTCTAGCAGGCCTGGGAGCAACAGGAGGGCGTGGGAGGCAATGGGCACAGGGCAGTTAACGTTCCTAGTATCCAGGATTGGACCAGAGAAACCAAGTCTTTCACTCCCTTCTTCCTCCCTGGAAAGGCCTAACCAGGGCATCTGCCCACCAGGAAAAGGCCTCAGCCAAACCTAGTAGAATGAGCTTTGAAATCAGATCATCAAGACTCAAGTCCTGGCTTGTCGCTGGTTAGCTGTGTGACCTTGAACAAGTCTCCAAGCCTCTCTGGTTCTCCATGTCCTTATCTGGAATGTGGAAATAGTCACTGCTCCATGAGGTTGCTGAGAGCCTTAGATGAGGTAACGCATGTAAAGTCAGGTTAGTATTATAGTTGCCAGTCTCCTTTCTGCCTTTGTTTTCTCTCCTTGTCTTGGAACAATCCAGTGTGCTAATGGCCTCCATGTGGGAGAGCAGAGCCTGATGCTTCTAGAGTGGCATTCTTGGGGGTCCATGGCTAGATTTTACTGTGCTCATGAACCCCTGAAACAATAGGCAATATTAAGTGTATAGATGCATTTTTCTAGGTAGAGAGTCCATAGCTTCTCTCAAGTACCCAAAGGGACCCAGGACCCCAAGAAGCCAGCAGTCACTGCCCTGAGGGGTGGGTCTGACCCTCCTGTCCTGTGCTGCCCTAACCCCAGACTCCGGGCCCAGTCCTCAGGTCATCTGCCAGCCTCAAGCGTCATTGGGTCCCAACCTGGCTGGGTTCTTCCTTTGCCACAGCGAGGGAGATGGGCAGACCTGGTTCTTAGAAGGGTGCAGCCTTGATCTGGGCTGGTACCAGGAAATAAAGGTCCAAGAGTGTATTGAGGTCAGGCGCAGTGGCTCACGCCTGTAATCTCACTGCTTTGGGAGGCTGAGATGGGAGGATCACTTAGGGCCAAGAGTTCAAGACCAGTCTGGACAATAAAGCAAGACCTCATCTCTACACAAAATAAAAAATTAGCTGGACATAGTGGTGTGCGCCTGTAGTCCCAGCTTCTCAGGAGGCTGAGGCAGGAGGATTGCTTGAGCCCAGGAGTTTGAGGCTGCAGTGAGCTATGATCACACCACGGCACTGCAGCCTGGGTGACAGAGTGAGACCCTGTCTCAAAACAAACTCCAAATAGTGTATTGAGAACTTATGAGGAGCTGTAAGTACCTGCACATGTGATCTTCTTTAATTGGCCCTGAATCCTGGGATCATTATCCCCATTCTAAAGCTGAGGTAACTGAGGCCCAGAGAGGGGAGTAGGAGGGCTCACTCAGAGCTAGAAGCAGGGCTGGGATTTGGGCCCAGTGCTGGTTGATTCCAGAGCACGTGCTCTTCCCATAGTGCCACAGGGGGCCCAGGAAATCCGCAGGGGTCTGAAGATGGGAACAGGCCTGCAAGGCACCGTTGTTCAGGTTGTGCCCTGCCCAGGGACACCTGGTTGAGGGAGTGGCATTGGGAGTGAAATGCGTCTGAAATTTAGCTCGAGGCCCACTAGCCTAGGCTTGTCTTAAGGGCCTTCAACAGCCTAGAGAAAGAGTTGCCTTTCTTTTCTGGGGACAAATTATTGTCCCCAGAATGGGGCTTTTTCCTAACGGGTCAGCCCAGAGTGAGAACCATTTTTTATAATTTCTATAAAGCCCCCAGAAAGGCTCCTTGCAATTCTTGTGGAAACACATTTTTTGGGTTTGTTTGTTTGTTTGTTTGTTTGTTTGTTTGTTTTGAGACAGGGTCTTGCTCTGTTGCCCAGGCTGGAGTGCTGTGGTGTGATCATAGCTGACTGCAGCTTTGACCTCCCAGGCTCAAGCAATCCTCCCACTTCATCCTAAGTAAATGGGACTATAGGCATGCACCACCATACCTAGCTAATTTTTAAAATCTTTTGTAGAAATGGAGGTCTCACTATGTTGCCCAGGCTGGTCTTGAACTACTGAGCTCAAATGATCCTCCTGCCTTAGCCTCCCAAAGTGCTGGGATTACAGGCATGAACCACCACACCCGGCCATGAAACACATCTTTAAAAGGTGAGCATATTGGCATGAGCTGAGACTCTCTGCCTAGCTTCTACAATGACACCTTCAAGATGAACTCTCATGGGACCTACCTACCCTGAGGAGCCAGCCCAGCCTCAGCAGGCAGAAGACAGTTCCTGACACTCTCCAAGGTAAGCCAGGGCCAAGGAGGAGGGGCAGGGCTTGAGACCTCATTTACTCTGCGCAGCTGTCCCTAGAGTGCCCCCTCCCACCCTACCTGGCCCCCATCTCCCAACACCCTGCCAACACGTGACCCTCAGGCATGGGAGGCAGAGCCCCCTAGCAGAGAACCATAGAGACTCCAGGCCTATGGTCATTTTCCTAGCCACAGTAATAATGTACACACCAGTGGCATCTTTTCAGGAAAGGGTGGGCAGGCCCTCCTGGTCCCTAGAAAATCCCTCCCGTGACTGGCATCTCCCAGGAGCATCCTCCCCAGGCCAGCCCTATGGTCACTTATAAGGACTGATTGCCCAGGACCACCACCACTCAGCACCCATCCTGTCCTCTCTCCTCCTCTTCTCATCCTCCCCCTCCCTGCCACTGCCTCTGGCCTGATTAATTCCCTGAAATCTGCCATGCCACAATGAGTAATCAGGCTCATGCCCTACTAATTGGCACTCAGAGACCTGACAAATGACTCTGCTGTGGGATTCCAGTGCTGGGCTGGGCTAACTTTCCACACCCAAGCAACCCCCAGTTTGCCTCTAAGACAGGTGGGCTGGAGCCCTAGCAGAGAGGGGGAAGCAGAGGACCCAGGACAGAGGGAGGGCCCCTTAGCAACCCTCTGATTAACTCAGGTCTGCCACTTCCTGTCTGTGTATCTCAGAGCAAATTATCTCCCTCTCTGAGCCTGGCATTCAGACTCTGAGCTTCATCTCCAGTTTTAGCTCCTCAGGTACCCTGCTTCTTCTGCTCCGTCCAAACCACCCAATGACCGTGGTCTAGTCTCAGCACTCTGGGGGAAAAAGGTGTGTGCATTATATGTGTGCATGTGTGCATAAGTTAAGTTTATTATAAACTTTATTGATATAACAGATGTGTAGCACACATTTGTTTTTTTTTTTTTTTTTTTTTTTGAGACAGGGTCTCCCTCTGTTGCCTAGGCTAGAGTGCAGTGGTGCAATCAGGGCTCACTGCAGCCTCGACCTTCTAGGCTCAAGTGATCCTCCCACTTCAGCCTCCTGAGTAGCTGGGACTACAGGCATGTGCCACCATGCCTGGCCAGTTTTTTATTTTTGCTTTTTTGTAGAGACAGGGTCTCACTATGTTGCCCAGGCTGGTCTCAAACTCTTGGCCTCACATGATCCTCCTGCCTCAGCCTCCCAAAGTGCTGGGATTACAGACGTGAGCCACCGTGCCTGTCCTAGCACACAATTTTAAAACAATAGTAAAATGCACGATAGCCTTTTATGTTAGATTCCATAGAGTCAATTGATTCTCATAAAATGCTTTCTTGGATTTTTGCCAAATTCTGGTATTAGTAGCCAATCTATGGTTAAAATTGATGAGTAAATGTAGTTAGTAAATGTAGTTCAGGCATGAATATTGGTTGGTGTTTTCATTTACGTGTTAAAGGGTAAGCTGAAAGTGAAACAATGAAATTGCATTTCAGAACTTCACTCACTCAGCAATGATGTGAGCAACTTTTTTGTTGAATTGCATAATAATTTTTGAGTACAGGAAGAACATTTTCTCAAATTTTTATGCTATTCACTTGCAATGACACAACATACAGGCCAGGTGCAGTGGCTCACACCTGTAATACCAGCATTTTGGGAGGCGGGGATCACTTGAGGCCAGGAGTTCGAAACCAGCCTGGGCAATGTAGCAAGATCCCATCTCTACAAAAAATATTTTAAAAATTAACCAGGCATGGCGGTACATGCCTGTAAGTCCTAGCTACTTGGAAGACTGAGGAAGGAGGATCGTTTGAGTCTAGGAGTCGGAGGCTGCAGTGAACTATGATCACGCCGCTGCACTCCAATCTGGGAGGCAGGTTAAGATCCTATCGCTAAAGCAAACAGTCTACAAGCACATATAAGTTTAATCTGTGTTATTAACATATTCTGCATTTCTTTTTTTCTTTGTTCTTTTTTTTTTTTTTTTTTTTT
>NW_012105919.1:263613-278745 GCF_000951045.1 Mandrillus leucophaeus
CCGTCATGCTGCCCTGTGCTCTGTACCTAGCTTTGGTCCCAAGGTCCATTGCTATTGTCACTCTTTTTTTTTTTTTTTTGAGACAGAGTTTCATTTTGTTGCCCAGGCTGGAGTGCAGTGGTGCGATCTCAGCTCACTGCAACCTCCGCCTCCCAGGTTCAAGCAATTCTCCTACCTCAGCCTACCGAGTAGCTGGGACTATGGGCGCCCGCCACCACGCCCAGCTAATTTTTTGTGTTTTAGGTAGAGACGGGGTTTCACTATGTTAGCCAGGATCGTCTCGGTCTCCTGACCTGGTGATCCCCCTGCCTCAGGCCTCCCAAAGTGCTGGGATTACAGGTGTGAGCCACCATGCCCAGCCTTTTTGTTTTCATTTGAGACAGAGTCTTGCTCTGTTGCCCAAGCTGGAGTGCAGTGGTGCGATCTCAGTTCACTGCAGTCTCTGTCTCTGTCTCCCAAGTTTAAGCGATTCTCCTGCCTCAGCCTCCCAAGTAGCTGGGACTACCGGCATGAGCCACCATGCCCAGCTAATTTTTGTATTTTTAGTAGAGACAGAGTTTCACCATATTGGCCAGGCTGGTCTCAAACTCCTGACCTCAGGCAATCTGCCCACCTTGGCCTCCCAAAGTTCTGGGATTACAGGTGTGAGCCACTGCGCCTGGTCATTTTCTGCATTACTTTCTAAGTTTGGACTGTCAACAAAACAAAAAGCTAAGCCCTCGTTTGTATCACTTGCCAATTTCTGTGGTGTAAATACTCTAATTTCAAACTACGAACATGACGTTAGTAAATGCAGAGAGGGGGAGAGATGGGCAAATACCATCATATGGTTATCTCCACCGTATAGATTCAATAGGTGGAAATGACCTCAATAAATTATTTGCATCTACTGAATATATATTATACAGATAATAGCAAGATGTAGTAAAGCACTAAGGATTGATGAGTTTTGAGTATTTATTACTGTTTTAATATGAATGGATTTAGCTATACGTTTATATAATTTAAATTTTAATGATCACCAAACGTTGTGTAAGGAAGAATTTGACTGACTTTTGTCTCTTATTCCTGGGAGGGAGACTCTAAATCCTTGGAATTTCTCAGAGTAATAGGAGTGACTTTGTTATTTATGAGCCCTGTGGCTTGTCTGTTTGAGATGGAGTTTTGCTCTGCCACCCAGACTAGAGTGCAGTGGCGCGATCTTGGCTCACTGCAACCTCTGCCTCCCAGGTTCAAGCAATTTTCCTGCCTCAGCCTCCCAAGTAGCTGGGATTACAGGCACCCACCACCATGTCCAGATAATTTTTTTTTTTTTTGAGCAGAGTCTCGCTCTGTCGCCCAGGTTGGAGTGCAGTGGTGCGATCTTGGCTCCCAAGTAGCTGGGACTACAGGCACCTGCCACCACACTCAGCTAATTTTTTGTATTTTTAGTAGAGATGGGGTTTCACTGTGTTAGACAGGATGGTCTTGATCTCCTGACCTCAAGTGATCTGCCTGCCTTGGCCTCCCAAAGTGCTGGGATTACAGATGTTAGCCACCATGCCTGGCCTGTTTGTTTTGAGATGGGATCTTGCTCTGTCACCCAGACTGGGGTGCAGCGACATGATCACGACTTGCTGCAGCCTCAATGTCCCAGACTCAAGTGATCCTCCTGCCTCAGCCTCCTGAGTAGCTAGGACTACAGACACACACCACCACACCCAGGTAATTTTTTTTATTATCTCTTGAGACAGGGTCTCACTATTTTGCCCAGGTTTTGGTGTTGAACTCCTGGGCTCAAGCAATCCTCTCACCTTGGCTTCCCAAAGTGCTGGGATTATAAGCATGAGCCAGTGCACCTGGCCTATAAGCCCTTTGGATCACACCTGAGTTTATACTAAGAGATGAAATGACTCAGGATGGGGCTGGCCACCAGAAAAATGAACCACGTGATTAGAAGCTCTTTGAGTCTCCTAACCTCCAGGTAGGGCAGATGTCTGCAGATTGACTTCAGTCATATGGCCATTATTCAATCATGCCTACATAATGCACCCACAATAAAAACTCTTGACACCAAAGCTCAGCAGAGCATCCTGGCTGGTGAGCACACTGATGTGCTGGGCGGGTGATACGCCATGATCCCACAGGGAGAGAAGCTCTGAGGTCAGGAACCTCCCAGACCTCACCCTATGTGTCTCTTTATTTGGTTGGTCCCAATTTTATCCTTTATAATAAAACTGTAATTGTAAATATAGTGCTTTTCTGAGTTCTGTGAGCCAGTCTAGTAAGATATCAAATATGAGGGGGACCATGGAAACTCCTGAATTTGTGGCCAATTGGTCATATGTGCAGGTGGCCTGGGGATCCCTGATCTTGCAGCTGACATCTGAAAGGAGGGCAGTATTGTTAGGACTCAGATGCTAACTCTGGGTGGTCAGCATCCAAATTGGATTGAATTGCAGTACACCAGCAGGTATCAGATACTGTGTTTAACAACTGGCTCATAAAATTCCTGAAATCGTAGCAATTGGGTGTCACTGAGGTAGCACGAACACCACTGCCTGGTACTACCTCTGAGCCTTCGCCTATGCCATGCCTCCTCCGGGAATGCCCTCGTTATGCTCAGCTTCATTCTTCATTGACTGAGTTATTCAAAATCTTTCTTGAGTGCATGCTCTGCATCAAGCACTATGCTAGGAGCTTGGGAAAGTGAAGAAGATAGACGTCATCTGCAGTGGGTGCTATCAATGACCCACTCAGGTCATTGACCTGACCTCAAGTGATCTGCCTGCCTTGTCTATTGCTCTGCACCACTCTGCCAGCTTCCGTGTGCTGTCCTTCATCTGCCTACACTTGCGACTCTTCCTCAAAGGACTATCTCTGGGCTTCTGGAGCCACTCTTCTGCCATATGCAGAGACCCAAGGGGTCTCTCCCTTCGCCTCTCTGCTAGGACAGTTCTTAGTCAATGACTGACAGTGAGCATGAAAGTCCAGCTTCCTTGCCTCAGACCAAGATAACCCTGCCATGCAACTCACACTCCAGAGCTCCCATGTAGGACCATGAGTCTTGTCCTGAGGTTGTACGCTGCCTGGCTTCCTTCCCTTCCCTGTCCTGTTTTCTCCACACCCTTCCTCATCTCCCTTGGGATCACTGGCTTAAACCATCATTTGCACACCAATTCTTGTCTCAGGGTCCAAACCATCTCTGCTCTGTGGAGCTCACAGTCCAGTGGGAAGCCCCCAGCCAAGAAAAAAAAACACCCCACATTTCTTTATAAATGAAGATCAGTGCTCTGAAGGAGCAAGAACAGGGTCTCTGAAAGCTGTAGCTCAGACCTGCCCAGTCAGAGCAACTAAGGAAGGCTCCCTTGAGGAAGGGGTGCTTCTTATAGGATGAACTCTGAAGATGAGGGGGAGTTTAGCCAGGTTAAGGAGCTGAGAAGCTTTGCAGGGAGGTGACCTAGCAGGTGCCAAGGTCCTGTGGTAGGAGAGAGAGAGGGGTGGGTGTGGCCTGGAATGCAGAGTAAGATGAAGGTGGAGGAATTGGCAGAAACGAGACTGTGTGGCTTGTCAGCCTGAGTGGGGATCAGGGTCCATGTTCTGACAGGACTGGAAACACACCTAGCATGGCAAGAGATTTAAATGTTGAAATGTATCCAATTTTGAAATATAAAAGGTCTTCAAGTCACAGGAATTAACCATGTGAATCAGCCCACCCAATGAACAAGGTGACTGCATGAACAAGGATGTTCACTGTGGTGGTGTGTGTGACAGAAAAGGAAACAGAGAAGCAACCTGCATGTCTGCCAAGAGAGGACAGGTTTAATACATTTGGCTATTCATTCATTGGATCCTCTATCACCTTTAAAAAGCAGGAGGGAGACGTGGACGCACTCACACAGAACTCCCTCTAGGCTGAGCTGTCGGGTGCAGGAAAAAAACGCACAAATTAGATTGTTGTATGCTCACATCCACTGAGAAACAGGGTGTATCCAGAAAACGTTGACAGAGAGTTAACACACATGCACACAATTGCTAAAAGCAGCTACCATGGTGTATGACACATAGTAAACAGTCAATAAATAGTTGAGTGACCGACTAATGACCGAATGAATGCATGAATGAATGAATGAATGCCTTGTTGCTTCTGGGGAGTAGAAATGAAGGTCGAAGGGAGTTTTACTTTTTTATCTTCTATGCTTCCCTGTGACTAATTGTTTTCTATTTGCATATTTTCTTTTATAATTTTAGCTTTTGAAGTATAATTTACATACAACAAAATTCACTGATTTTAAGTGTATAGTTTGATGAGTTTTCACAAACGCATACCGTCATATAAACAACAACACAATCACTATGTAGAACATTTCCCCAAATTTTCCTCTCTGCGGGGTCCCCAGCTTTGCCTCCTTTATTGCCTTTGTCCTGAGAAAGAAAGTTGAGCCCAGAGAGGAGGCAGGAGGGACCCCAGGCTCCTCTGAGGGAATTTCCTCGTTTAATCCCCACACAGCCTGGCATCGTATGAGGCTCCCTGTTTTGGAGGGGAAGGAAACTCAGAGGGGGATAAACTGAGAATTCACCTCCTCCCCTGTATTTGGCTACTGAGATGCTTGGAAGCCCTCCAAGATCAAGGAGTGAGGGAGAAAACATCCTAGAAGCACTTGGACCACTGTTTATGTAAAAATGGAGATGGAGGCCGGGTATGCTGGCTCACACTTGTAATCCCAGCACTTTGGGAGGCCAAGGCAGGAGGATCACTTGAGGCCAGATGTTCAAGACCACTTCGGGCAACATAGTGAGACCCTCCCCGCCCCTGTCTCTACAAAAAAAGATTTTCTTAATTCTCTGGGCATAGTGGTGTGTGCCACTCAGAAGGCCGAGGTGGGAGGATCGCTTGAACCCAAGAGGTGAAGGCTGCAGTGAGCAGTGATTGTGCCACTGCACTCCAGCCTGGACAACAGAGCAAGACCCTGTCTCAGAAAAAAGGGAGCCAGGCGTGATGGCTCACACCTGTAATCCCAGCATTTTAGGAGGCCAAGGTGGGCAGATCACTTGAGGTCGTGAGTTTGAGACCAGCCTGGCCAATATTGTGAAACCCTGTCTCTACCAAAAAATACAAAAATTAGCCGGGCACAGTGACTCACGCCTGTAATCCCAGCACTTTGGGAGGCCAAGGCAGGCGGATCACAAGGTCAAGAGATCGAGACCATCCTGGCTAACATGGTGAAACCCCGTCTCCACTAAAAATACAGAAAATTAGCCAGACGTGGTGGCGGGAACCTATAGTCCTAGCTACTCGGGAGGCTGAGGCAGGAGAATGGCATGAACCCGGGAGGTGGAGCTTGCAGTGAGCCGAGATCACACCACTGCACTCCAGCCTGGGTGACAGAGCGAGACTCTGTCTCAAAAAATAAATAAAATGAAATAAAAATACAAAAATTAGCCAGGCATGGTGTCTCACTCTTGTAATCCCAGCTACTTGGGAGGCTGAGGCGGGAGGATCACTTGAACATGGGAGGTGGAGGTGCAGTGAGCCAAGATCATGCCACTGCACTCCAGCCTGGGTGACAGAGTGAGACTCTGTCTCAGAAAAAAAAAAAAAAAAGAGGAGGAGACGGACAAGGTCATCCTGTCACCCCCTCTGGTCTCACACCACTGGGGCATTGCAGGGAGCAGGAAACACCACTGCTTCTCTGGACTGTCTACTTGGATCCATCTCTCCACTGCCCCCACCCCACCGCCATGAGTTAGCCCAAACCCCTCCAGCTGTGACCTGACTACAGGAGGAGGAATGAAGGAGTCCCTCCCTACCTGCAGGGTGGAACATTGGACCCCAGGACTGGGAAGACAGAAGGAAGTAGACAGACTCAGGAGTCCCAGCCACCTGCCTCGCTAAGTGCTGTTCCTCCTACTTT
Organism: Mandrillus leucophaeus; assembly: GCF_000951045.1. Lineage (NCBI taxonomy): Eukaryota > Metazoa > Chordata > Mammalia > Primates > Cercopithecidae > Mandrillus > Mandrillus leucophaeus. Next base: position 269,508 of record NW_012105919.1, read on the forward strand.
CCTATTTATATTTCCTGTCGCTTTCCCTACCAATAAAATGGTGATAATAATCCATGTTTAGCACCCCCAAAGTCCCTACTGCTGGGCTCAGGGACACGAGATAGCAGCCTCTGGCTGTCCATAAACATGAGAGACAGATGTTGTCAACATCTGGAGACAAGGGAGGTCCTGTTTGTCCCTGGGGCTGGGAAATGTGCCCTTCTGGGAGGAGTGTTCCAAGGGTAGGAGGCCTCCATCTGTCACTCACCTGGACTGGGGACGCTTCCACCCCAGAGGAGGGCCCCTAGGCCCTGGCCAGGGCTTCCAGGCTTGGAGGCCCTTTAGAGGGGAAGCTGGGCAGGCGCCAACTGCCAGGAGGGGACTTCAAAGGCTCCCCTAATCCCTGTGACATTTTCAGACACAGGAGTTGGCTTTTTTCATGCTGAGGATCAAAGCCCAGAGCTTTATAAATAACCCTCATAAAAGCCAAGGGGCTTGTAAAGTCAAACAATAAGTCACAAAGAGTGTGAGCCTTTCAGAGTAGGAGAGAGGCTGGGGAAGTCCAGCCCCTACCCTCGCTCTGCTCTACCAGATGGCCATTCACCAACACTCCCGGATGAGCCGAGAGATAGAAGGCCCTGTGGGAGGTCAGGAGGAAGGTCTGGGGGTGGCCTGGGTTGGACTTGGAGGCTTCTCTGCCACCCCGATAGACATCCTAGATCTTGCCATTCATTCATTAAATCATTCTTTCACTCATTCATTCTTTCAATCAGTCAATCAACAAACATTTCCTGATCCCATCCCTGTAAAAGACCTCTGGCCAAGGAACATGCACTTTGGGGTCACTGGGGTTCAAATCATAGCACTGCCTCTCCCAACTGCGTGACCTCCAGCAAATTACTTAATCTCTCTGAGCCTCAGTTTCCTCACCTTTAAAATGGCAATACATTTTGAACCTGTCCTAAGAGAGTTCTTGAGGAACTTCAGTGGGCATGGCAGGTGGGAAACATTCAAAACGTGGGTTATTATTACCATGAATGAGACAGCAATAGTAGTCATCAAAGGTGGTCTCTACAGGTTGTTGTTGTTGTTGTTGTTGTTGTTTTGCCTGGCTCTCAGTCTCTCCCAAGTAACTTCCCCCTCTGCAGAGCTTCATTGGGAGGTGGGTTTTGGTTTGTGTTTTCTGTGAGTCACAGAGGCCAAGAGTCATCACCCAAGAAAAGGCTGTTTCAGAGCCAGGGGGTCATCGATTCTAGTCCCCTGACCAGCACTTTCCAGCTGTGTGCCCTTGGGGGCCCCTGTCCTCCCTCTCTAAGCCCCAATTTCCTCATCTGTAAAATGAGGGCAGTGGGGGAGGATCCAGTGAGAGTAGGAATATCCCATGCTTGGCGCATAGTAGGTGCTCAGTAAGTGACTGTGGATGCTTTTTTAGCCCTTCTCCCGTGGGAATTTCCAAGGGAGAGGTCAGCATCAGTGTGGAGGGGATTCGAAGATGATGGGGGTCCCTGAAGCTCAGCACATTGGAAGCTGCAGCCTCGGACCTCCCTTGGATGAGGGAAGTAGGACAGACTGTACCAGTGTGTTGCCCTCACCTCATCAAAGGGCCTTTTCTTTTTTTATTTTTCCTTTTTCTTTTTTCTTTCATGAGATGGAGTCTCACTCTGTTGCCCAGGCTGGAGTGCAGTGGCATGATCTCGGCCCAATCTCTGCCTCCTGGGTTCAAGCAATTCTTCTGCCTCAACCTCCAGAGTAGCCGGGACTACAAGCACACACCACCACACCTGGCTAATTTTTGTATTTTTTTTTTAGTAGAGACAGGGTTTTGTCACATTGGCCAGGCTGGTGTCGAACCCCTGACCTCAAGTGATGCACCTTGCTTTGGCCACCCAAACTGCTGAGATTACAGGCATGAGCCACCGCGCCCGGCTGAAAGAGCCTTTTCTGATTGCAGACAGTAGCTTCAGGATATCAGTAAGTTCATTTCATAGATGAGAAAAACTATAGTACAAGATGGTGAAGGCATCTAGGCTAGAATTCAATCCCAGACCTGGCTGATTCCCAGTTAGCCTTTTCTGCAGCTCCTATACAGGTGCTAAAGGTGGGCAGCCCAGAGCCGGCTTCTCCCTGGCTTCTCCTCGGCTTCTCCTCAGCAGCATCTAGCTGACCAGGTTATTCCAGAGAAAGCAAATTAGCATCCAGGACTGGCTTCACATCCAGGCATCTCCTGTTACAGGGGATTCAAATTTAGCTGCATCCATCCCAGCTGCCAGCATCCTGGTTCTCTGCAAAGGAGGTCGAGGGCCAGGAAGCCAGGAGAGGCAGGCGTGCCAGTGAGTGCTGTTCATTGGTCCGGCTACTCATTCAGTGTGCAGTCAGTCACTGAACAAATGCTTGTTAGCGCCTTCCACGTGCTAGGCCCATGCAGGACGCCAGGGCTATAGTGCAAACTAGGTAAGTGTGGTGCCTTCTCTAACCTCCCCAGTCCCCGGAGCTCACAGCATGTGAGTAGATGATAGGGGTAGTGTGATGAAGTTGAGGCTGGGGCGTGTAGAGGTGTTACTTGGCCCCTCATGGAGGAGAATCAGTGAGAACTTCCCAGTGGAGGTGACTATTGAGCTGGGACCAAACTCAGGAGAAGGTAGCCTGGGAAAGGAGACCAGGAAAGGCATCCAGGCCAAAGGAACAGCCTGGGCCAAGGTGGGAAGGCACACAGTATAGACATAGAAGGGCCCCTTCCCCCAAACACGCCTCTGTCCTGTTTCAAGCATCCTCTGGCCAGGTGCAGTGGCTCATGCTGGTAATCCCAGTGCTTTGGGAGGCCGAGGCAGGAAGATGGCTTGAGCCCAGGAGTTTGAGAGCAGCCTGGGTAACATGGCGAGACCCCATCTCTACAAAAAATACAAAAGTAATCTGGGTGTGGTGGTAGGTGCCTGCAGTCCCAGCTACCCGGGAGGCTGAGGCTGGAGAGTCACCTGAGCTCAGCAGGTCAAGGCTGCAGTAAGCTGGGATTACACTATTGCACTCCAGCTTGGGTGTCTCCAGAGGAGACGCTGTTAAAAAAAAAAAAAAAAAAAAAAATTAAGAATCCAACTCTGAGTGACTGGTGTGTCTGGTATTCTGTGATCCTCATATCCACCTTGTCCTCCACCCCCATGCCCAGGTACATATTATTCCCTTTATGACACCTGAGTCAAGGGAGGCTCAGAGAGGTTGATAATTTGCTCAAGGCCACACAGGATCCAGACCAGCCTGATAGATGCAGCTGTCAGGAGCTGTTTCCTGTTTTGTTTTGTTTTGTTTTGTTTTGTTTTGTTTTGTTTTGTTTTGAGATGGAGTCTTGTTCTGTCGCCCAGGCTGGAGTGCAGTGCTGCGATCTCGGCTCACTGCAACCTCCGCCTCCCAGGTTCAAGCAGTTCTCCTGTCTCACCCTCCTGAGTAGCTGGAACTACAGGTGCCCACCACCAGGCCCAGCCAATTTTATATTTTTAGCAGAGACGGGGTTTCACCATGTTGGCCAGGCTGGCCTCAAACTCCTGACCTCAGGTGATCCACCCACCTTGGTCTCCCAAAGTGCTGGAATTACAGGCGTGAGCCACCATGCCCAGCCCCCAGCTAAATTTTTTTTTTTTTAATTTTTGTAGAGACGGGGTTTTGCTAGATGGTCCATGCTGGTTTCGAACTCCTGGGCTCAAGCAATCTTCCTGCTTTGGTTTCCCAAAGTGCTGGGATGACAGGTGTGAGCCACTGCACCTGGCCCAGGAGCTGATTATCTGGGGCTCTCTCAGAGCCTCCGGGGCTTACAGTCTGCACCTGGGCAAGTCATCGTCCCTCGTTAAGCCTTAGTTTTCTCATCTGCAAAATGAGACCCAAGTGGCTGACTCCCCTGGACAGCCGCCACCCCACACCTGTTACAGCCACTGCTCCCACTGACCTCATTAGGGCAGGTGGCCTGGAAGCAGTGGTCCCTGGGGGAGGCACAGCTACAAACCCTGTCCCAACTAGGGCAGGGACAATGAGATCTCCCCGAAGGCTTCTGGCCTAATTGCCAGCAGACCCCAGGAAGCTGTGGCTGCTTCATTCTCCTTCCTTAGGATCATTTCATGACTCAGGAAATGCACATTGGGAGCTGCTCCGAGCCAGCCCTGGGAGCTAGCTCCTCTGTGGCCAAAAGATGGGCTTCTAACACCAGACTGGGCACCTCTACCTGCCAACCCACACTGGATGCCTCTTATAGTTGCTCTCCCCAGTTCCCAAGGTACCTTGTGAGGTCAGTACCTATGTACCTTGTTTCCAGACAAGACATCCCAGAGAGAGGGAGGACTGCCTCAGTTCCTCCTTCTGGGAGATAAGAATGATGAAGCCCACCTCATGGGCAATACTGGCCCTTCCTGAGCCTCAGTTTCCTCATCTGTAAAATGGTGTGAATCTGACTTGCCAGGATAGTGTAAGAATTTACCACCAAATAACAAAAATAGTGCACAATTATTATTATTATTATTGAGATGGAGTCTTGCTCTGTTGCCCAGGCTGGAGTGCAGTGGAGTGATCTCGGATCACTGCAGCCTCCGCCTCCCAGGTTCAAGCAATTCTCCTGCCTCAGCCTGCTGAGTAGCTGGGATTACAGACACCTGCCACCACACTCGGCTTATTTTTGTACTTTTAGTAGAGATGGGGTTTCCCCATGTTGTCCAGACTGGTCTCGAACTCCTGACCTCAGGTGATCCACCCGTCTTGGCCTCCCAAAGTTCTGGGATTACAGGCATGAGCCGCCGGGCCAAGCCAATAGTGCACGATTATTGAGCACTTACTACATGCTGGCTGCTTTTCAGGGGTTCTGTGTGCATTAACTCTTTTAGTCCTCACAGCAATCTTAGGAGATAGGGCTTCCTATTATCCTCATTTTACACCTGAGCAAACAGAGGCACCAAGAGGCTGAGAAGAAACTCCCCCAAACACGTATAAAGGGCTTAGCACAGAATGGGCCTCCATAAAGGTTAACGCTTATTTCTCCTTCATTCCCTCCAATATCAAGCCAAGCCCTTTCCCACCATCCCCACCCTTCCAGTTACCTCTGCCTTCTCTGGACAGCAACAGAGGGTGTCATTCGTGGGATCACCCGGGGACCAGAGTTGCAAAGCTTTTACCTTAACTAAAGTTAGACACAAAAGGAACTTCCCAGCCCCGTGGAGACCTGAACAGAAGAACATGTCCCACAGTGAGAGATGCTGAATTATAAACCAATCCTGGGACAGAAATCGGAACAGGGTCCTTCCTAAGTCCCTTCCACGCTTAGATTCTAAAAGCAGGACTTCAGTGTGGTCTGTGTGATGCCATCTCTCTTGCATGTTTCTCCCTGGGGCTGGGAAATGCCAGGCTATAGTCTGGCACTGGGGGAGGGGGAGTTTCTCTGTGACAAGGTCCTGGGATTGGTGAGTACACCCCCTTCTACACCCCGTGCACACCAGTCCCCCAGAGCAGCTGGGCAGCATTTCTGCTGTCTGTGGGCTCATTTATCATTCAGAGGGGGGCACTGCTGCTGTGAGGTCCCCAGGGACAGCTCTGCCATGGCCCCATCTGATTGAAATCCAGGCCCAGCACAGACTCAGCCAGGAAAGTGGCTGCCTGGAACCCGAAATAAATAACACCATGGGCAGGAGGCACAAATCTGCTGCTAATTACGGCATATCCTGATTAAATGGGGTGCGTAAATAAATATTTCAGCTCAGAAGATGAATAGGCTGCCAGAGCTGCTGCGGCCAGCCCTGCTCTGAGCCCCTCTTGCCCTTCTTCTTCCTCGTGGTGCCAAAGGACAGGGCCTTGGTTCCACTTATGGTGTGACTCAGGATCCGTCACTCCCCTACTTTGGACCTCAGTTTCTTCATTGTCAGACGGTGCCAAAGATCACCATTCAGCCAGCTTTGCGGGTCTGGGGTGAGAATGTGAATAGAGCATTTGGGGCGATCAGATTTTGACAGAGCCAAGGAGGCAGTGATTATGAATGGTAAAGAATTTGGAATTTGGGCTGGGCCCAGTGGCTCACACCTGTAATCCCAGCACTTTGGGAGGCCAAGGTGGGAGGATTGCTTGAATCCAGGAGTTTGAGACCAGCCTGGGCAATATAACAAGACCCTGTCTCTATAAAATAAAATTTAAAAATAAATGAAAGCATGAGAAAGTTGGAGTCAGCCAGTCTTGGGTTTGAATGCCAGCTCTGGAACTCTTTCTGTGCTTCTGTTTCCCCTTCTGCAAACTGGGGGGATGTGAAGAGCCAGTGAACCCTCTGGGCTGTGGTAGCTACTCTTGATGGTAACCCAACTCCATACACTTGAGTCCTGGTAGTTATTGTCATTATACATGAAGGTGCCCAGAAGACCCAGCCTCAGGCAGGGCCCACATTCTCCACTCCATGCCCATGTGGAGGCCCTGCCTGGAGACCGTGCTTGCTCTCCCAGATGCCACCTCCTTATTTCCGTGAGGCAGAGCAATAATAGAATCGGGGGCCCAGGGGAGGGCAGGAGGAGGGAGAATCATCCTGGAAAAGTTTAAATCAATTAACTTCCTTCCAGAAAACAGACTGGGAAATGTAATGGAGAAATAATGACTCTTCTCTGCAGGATTAAATGACATAGACCAGGGCCCAGCAAGGAATTGCAGAGGCGGTCTCAGGAGCCTTGTCTTTAACTGCCTGTGTGGCCTTGAGCAAGTCTTAGTCCTTCTCTGAGCTTCCTCTGAGCTGCCTTCTTCCTTCTCTGAGTTTCCTCATCTGTAAAAGGAGAGGGCTTGGACCAGCATCAGGAATGGCTAATCAATAGCATGGCTTCCCTAACTTTCCCCTTCCTTGCCCATGGCAGACATTGCTAATCGGTTGCAGCACCATTCTCACTAAGCCCAGATGAAATAGCAAAACAACCCAAGCCAATGCTCCAGGCATTCCCTCCTGATGGGTCAGAGTTGGCACCCAGGCACCAGACCAGTTTAAATGGTCTCCAAGTCCTCATTTAGCACTAGGCCAATATTGATGATATTATTATTATTGCTTTGTAGGTGTTATTATTGCTGTTGCAGGCTCAGTGTCCATTGTAGCACTAACAACAAAGGTTAACATTCACTGAGTGTTAGCTGTGGGCCAGGCACTATTCTAAGCACGTTCATATTTTAACTTACTACAGCATCATAACCATTGGACAAAGCAGTTCTTCTTCTTATTATTATTTTTCAGACCCAAAGCCCAGAGAGAGGAAGTGATTGGCCCAAGGTCACACAGCTAATAAGTGGGGCAAGGACTCAAATCCATGCCTTTGAGGCCAGGTGTGGTGGCTCGTGCCTGTAATTCTAGCACTTTGGAAAGTCAAGGTGGGTGGATCACTTGAGTTTGGGAGTTGGAGACGAGACTGGCCAATATGGTGAAACCCCGTCTCTACTAAAAGTACAAAAATTAGCTGGACATGGTGGTACACACCTATAAACCCAGCTACTCAGGAGGCTAAAATGGGAGGATCTCTTGAGCCCGGGAGGCGGAGGTCACAGTGAGCCGAGATCACACTGCTGCACTCCAGCCTGGGTGACAGAGCCAGACCCTGTCTTAAGGAAAGAAAAAAAATCCATGCCTCTGCCTCACCTGAAACAGTCCAGATGGGGTAAAGAGACCCTTCCCTTCTCTTGTAATTGGAAGTTAGGGGAAGAGAGCCATCCCTTCTCCATGCTAAGCTCTGTGCCAGATTCATCACACACATGATCAGTTTGGAACTGTAATTATCCTCATCTTCCAGATGGGGAAACTGAGGCTCAGAGGGGTGATGGGACCTGCCCAAGGTCACATGGCTGGTTGTTTTCAAGGGGTTGGGGGTAGCACTGCTCTTCTTTTCCCATCTGCCCTCTCTCTGCCTGCACTTTGAGCCCCTGGGTGCAAGAGCAGTGCCCGTTTATCCTGGAATCTCCAGTCTAGCACCTGGCACACTAGGGTTGCTGAATGAAGGAAGGATGTAGCTAGTATTAGAGGAGTGCCAGGCTTAGGGTACATGGCAACCCTAAGACCATCACTAACTCTCAGAACCCTGAGCTGACTCCTCGTTCCTGTCCTTTGCTGAACCACCTGCCCTGCATGGGTGACCTCTCACCTCTGTTCATGGTCCCAGATGACCCTGGGGGCTTCTGATTGGGGTCCAAATCCATCATTCCTGCATGGTCTGTCCCAGTCCTGCATGGTCTGTCCCAGTCCTGCCTCCTCCCATCCGTCTTCCCACTGCAGCTCCAGAGGAGGGGACGGTGCTGGGATGGAGGACGGGGGGAAGGGTTCCATCCAAGGATACTGTTGGCTCACTGAGTCCTCCCAAGTGTTCTCCCATCACCTCTCAAGTAGCCACTCCCGAGGGCCAGGAGCAATGGATCATGCCTGTAATCCCAGTACTTTGGGAGGCTAAGGCGGGCAGATCACCTGAGGTCAGGAGTTCAAGACCAGCCTGGACAACCTGGTGAAACCCCGTCTCTACCAAAAACACAAAAATCAGCTGGGCATGGTGGCAGGTGTCTGTAATCCCAGCTACTCAGGAGGTTGACGCAGGAGAATTACTTGAACTCGGGAGGCAGAAGTTACAGTGAGTCAAGATCATACCATTGCACTCCAGGCTGGGCAACAGAGTGAGACTCCCTCTGAAAAAAAAAAAAATAGCCACTCCTCAACCACAGGTCCCTTTGGTCAAATACCATGATACCCAATGTATAAGACAGCCAAAAGCAGAGGACTCTGGCTGGTAGGCGTGGGTTAGGGGAGTTCAAACTTGTGCCCAACCCTCGTTCCTTCGCTCTCAGTAGCCCCCAGGGTGGAGTCTCCCCGGAAACTTCGAGAAAGAAACTGTCCCATGGACCAGGAAACCTGAGTTTGAGTTTGATGAGCAGCCACTGGATCACTCTTCCCCTCTCTGAGCCTCAGTTTCCCCAGTGATGACATGAGAGGATTGAACTAGAAATTTTCAAACCTTTATTGTTGAAACTGTAAAAACACTGAACCCCAGTTTGAAAAGGGATTTATCCCCCTGTCTTCATGCCACCCATGCCAGGTCAGAGGGGACCTAGCCATCTCTCCAGAAGAGTTCAACTTTGTTCAACAAGCACATATTGAGCTCTTGCTGTATACCTGGGCTCTGTACCAAGCCTTGACCATACAAAGATGAAAAAGACCAGGACCCTGACTTCAGATGAAAATTGAACATGCTCTAGTTGAAGTTGGCAGTGTAGAGGCTGGAGGGCAGATTCCAGAGCG
>NW_012105919.1:279705-284279 GCF_000951045.1 Mandrillus leucophaeus
CACAGTTCATACATAGACGATAGTACGTATGTATGTATGTATGTATGTATCATGCATAGATACATAGTTCATTAATACAGAGATGAAAAAGACCAAGTCCCTGACTTTAGAGCCTTCCAATAAGTGAAACAGACAATTATTTCCTCTTAGCCATCCCTTTCCTGAGAGAAAGCCCATGAGATTTTCCATTTTGCAAGGGTGGGTGGATCTGACATTGGAACACTGAAGGAAGGATTTGATTCAATAAATCTTTACTGGGCACTTTCCATGTGCCCAGCATATTCATGTGGTTGAACTCATTGAATTTTTTCCTTCACTCTTGCAAGAGAATTTTCCCCATTTTATATAAGAGAATGTTGAGATAAAAAAAATAATAAGCAACAACATATAGATAGATAGATAGATCCGGGAATGGATGTCAAGGCTCAGAGTGGTGAAGTAACTTGCCTAAGGTCACACAGCTAGTGATGGAGCTGGATTTGAACCCAAATATCACTTCCTAGTTCCTTGCTTTTTTCTGCATCATCAGGGTGTCTGCTGGAACCAGGGTGAAGACACACAGAGGGTAGGTTTCCTGACAAAAGCCATTCCTCAGGCCCAAGCTAGGGACTCCATATGCATCTCTTCATCTTCTCCTCCCTTACAGCCCCACGAGGTTGGTGCTGTCATTCTTACCTTTTTAGAGAATAGGAAACTGAGGATCAGAAAGGTGAAGCAACTTACCTGAGGTCACACAGCCAGTTTGGTTTCATATTTCAGCCTATTTGACCTGGGGCACATCTTGATATATCACTGGTTTTTAAACTGAACATAAAGGCAGCAGGATTGTTCCTTGTTACAAAGATGGTTTAAAAGGCAGTGAGACACTGGCTCCATTAACAATGGCGAGAACATATTTTAAGGACATGGAGTGGCATCTCTGAGAGACAATGGTTTACAGAACAACTCCAGGCAGTTTAGTAGATCCCCTAACTCCTGGATCCCAGCCAGAAAGGGGCTCTGTGGCAAGGGCGGGAGTACCCTCCTGGAGCTCCCTGGGTCTGAGCCCAGGTCTGGGGCTGCGGGAGGGAGCCCAGTGCAGCTGGGCAAGAAGCTGGGGCCCAGCCTATCGATAACGAAGGGTCCAATCAATGCTATCTCCCTGGGCCATGCCTGGCCAGACATTGATTTCTACTGCTGTTGTTAACTCCCTGTTTATGTAACGCCTGAACTTTGCACAACTGAACCGTTTAATGTGCAGAAGAGGGCCTGTTGCCATGAAAACCGGGCTGCACATGGCAGCCGGGATGCAGCGGTATCCCTGTTTTATTGGCCTGCGCTGAATGTATTTTAACCTTGATAAGTCAATAACTTTTTGTACAAAAGGAAATCTGCCAGGAGGGCTTAGGAGGACCTGGGAGAGCCTGCTGGCCTTTCCAGGTTGGAGGGGAGGCGGGGCTGGCTGGTTTAATCCCCTGGAAATCTCCCTGCCACTCAGAGCCTGGGAGAACCAAGCCCGGCTGGCCAGAGGACAGAGAGAGCCTGGGAGGGGGATGGCGGGGGCCACCCTTGCCTCCAATCACTATTTCCTGTCTGGTAAGGACCGCAGCTAAGTCAGAAACCCTCTATGGTGAACAAACCGACCAGGGTTCAGATATTGGCTCTACCCACTCAGGAGCTCTGCATGACCTTCAGCAAGGCCAGTGACCCCAGCCTCAGAATCTGCATCTGTAACATAAGCCATCAGTTCCTCTTCATGGGCGTGTTGCAAAGTTAACAGATCATGTATGCAAAGCACCTGTGGTAATGCCTGGTCCACAATGGGGCCTTCATAGATTATTGTTGTCGATATATTTTACAATAATAATCATTGATTATATTTGTAGAACACATTAGGCTAGAGGAAATGTTATACCCATTTTCTCATTACACGCCCGGCTAATTTTTGTAGTTTTAGCAGAGATGGGGTTTTGCCATGTTGGTCAGGCTGGTCTAGAACTCCTGGCCTCAAGTGATCCGCCTGCCTCGGCCTCCCAAAGTGCCGAGATTACAGATGTGAGCCACCGCACCTGTACATCATTACAGTCCTTGATTTAGGCAGGGCTGGGGTAGTCCTTTAGATAAGGACACTGAGGCCCAGGGAAGTTGGCTCTCTTTTCTGAGGGGTCACATGATAAGATGGTGGTGCCGACTGAAGGAGCCAAGTCTCTTAACTCCCAGCTCAGTGCTCTTTCAAACTCAAAAGCACAAACACGGAAATAGCCCCCATGCTATCAGGAATAGCCCAACATCCAGCCCCAGACTCATGGCAGACATCACTAATCCACGGCAGCACCGCAGTCTTTCCCTTTTGAGCCTGGGCAAGGCCTCAGACTCCTCCTCAACACAGGGCAAGTGTTTGAGATGAGACTCATGTGAAACCAGATGCCCTGAAAGGGCTCTGGGTTCAAGTCCCACCTCTGGCCCAAGCTTGCATGACTTTGGGCAAGTGCCCTCCCCTCTCTGGGCCTCCTGGTCCCCATTGGTGAAACAAGGGGGACATTTAATGGTTCTTGATTCTCTGAGGGGGTCTTCCAGGTGGAAGGGACCCCCTACCACCTCCTGGTTCCTATCCCAATTCCCCTGCAACCAATCCCTCTGAACCTTCTCCAACTCCGTCCACAAATCATGACTTAGATCCTACTATGTGCCAGTGACTATGCAAGGTGCTGAGGACACAGCGGTGAAGAAATGACAGTCTCTCCCCTCCCAGAGCTGAGTCTAGATAGAGAAACAGAAGAAAACATCAACCAGGCTGGGCGTGGTGGCTCATGCCTGTAATCCCAGCACTCAGGGAGGCCGAGGCAGGCAGATCACTTGAGGTCAGGAGTTCAAGACCAGCCTGTCTAACGTGGCATGCCAGGCATGGTGGCTCACACCTATAACTGCAGCTACTTGGGAGGCTGAGGCAGGAGAATCGCTTGAACCTGGGAGGCAGAAGTTTCAGTGAGCCACATCATACCACTGCACTTCAGCTTGTGCGACAGAGTCTGCCTCAAAAATAAAAGAAAAAATAAGAAAATAAACATCATCCTGCAAGTGCTCAGAGAGCTGCCAACAGCAGTAAGAACTGGGGAGAGGGAAAGCAAAACAAAAGGGAGGTGTTCTGGGGAAAATAACTTCAGATCAGGTAGTCAGGGAGGGCTTACCTGAGGAGGTGACATTTAAGCTGAGGCTGGAAGTATGAGAACAAACCAGAGAGCAAAAGGAAGAATGTTCCAGGCAGAAGGAATGGCTTGGGTCAAGGCCGTGAAGTGGGAAATAGTTTGGCACCTTCAAGTAACTAAGAGGAGACTAAAGTGGCCAGAAGGGACTGAGGGTGGGGTGTAGTCAGGGAGCTTGGCAGCATTCGGTTCCTGAGACCACCTGGACCTTCTCAGCCCTACACATGGCTCGCCCCCTCCTCCTTGCCCCACTAGGCCTGCCCCAGAGAGAGACGCAGGTACTGGGGGGCGGGGCTGGGTGAATAACAAGGTTACACGTGTTTCTTCTTTCCCCTTTTCTCCAGGAGGAGCATAAAGAGCTCTTTCTTTTCTGCTTATTAATAGCTCTGATTAAATTATCTCTGAAAAACCTACGTGGCATGCACCAATGGGGGCTCGGCTCCCTCCAGGCTCTGGCCTAGATCACAGCAATGAGGGCAGGTGAGGCAACTGGGGGTGGGGTGGAAGGCTGGAGCAGGCCTGCCCCCTCTGCCCGGATAAATGCCCCATCTCTGCCTGCTCGCCTCTCACCCACCTCTGCTCTTGGGGCGTTCACAGCTCCCTCACTGGAAACACTAGGCCTTTGCATTGGTTGTTCCCTCTGCCGGGGACGCTCTTCCCTCACCTCTGCCCTTGGCCACCTCCTACCCATTTTTCCCAGGGTAGCTGACTTGCCTTTTTACCATCACTGGCCCTCCGCTGAGTCAGGTGCCTGCTCCGGGTTGTCCCCTCTACTGGTACCCTGGATGACACCTGTTAGTTGCCTTCTCTGGGCCCCATGAAACCTGAGTTCCAAGAGGCCTGTGTCTTAGTCTGAGTCACTGCTGAATTCCCAGGGTCAAGCACAGGGCAGGTACTTAGAAAATGTTGAATGAAAGAGGGAATCAGCAGACTTAAAGGGGGAATGCTCGGGCTTCAGTGCATGAGACCAGAGAAGGGCAAGGCAAGGACGGGCCGGGTTGCTCATGTCTATAATTCCAGCACTTTTGGAGGCTGAGGTGGGAGGATCACTTGAGCCCAGGAGTTTGAGACCATTCTGGGCAAAATAGCAAGAGCCCGTCTCTTCAACAAATTTAAAAATTAATTGGGCATGGGGGCATGCACCTTGTAGTCCTAGGTACTCAGGAAGCTAAGGTGGGAGGATCACTTGAGCCCAGGAGTTCAAGGTTGCAGTGAACTATGATGGTGCCACTGCACTCCAACCTGGTGACAGAGTGAGACTTTGTCTCTAAACAAACAAACAAAACAAAACAAAACAAAACAAAACAGAGAAGAGCAAGACTAACCTTACATACATGGGAGGATGGGAACAAAAGTTCCAGGCTCCGGGCCCCTTGAGTGATGCCTTGATTA
>NW_012105919.1:284659-285734 GCF_000951045.1 Mandrillus leucophaeus
AGATGAAAAAGACCAGGACCCTGACTTCAGATGAAAATTGAACATGCTCTAGTTGAAGTTGGCAGTGTAGAGGCTGGAGGGCAGATTCCAGAGCGTTATCTTTTCCACTACCTCTGCCTACCACTTTCACCAACTAGAGGTCCCTGAGTCATCTTCCTAAAACCCTAAGACTCCTAGAAATGTTTTGAAAATACAAGATTAGATTTTTTTCAAGTATTTTATTATGAAAAAATTCAAACATACAGCAAAGTTGAAAGACATTTACCATGAACACTTTAATACCCACCACCTGGTGTCTACCATTAATATTTTACTGTATTTGCTTTATCAAATAAGGGCACCCCCCCCCCCCCAGCCCTGCAAGATTTCATGACTCAGAGAGGGCTATAGTGAGGAGTTTGAGTTCTTTTTGGGAAACTCTGTGACTTTGTGATGGCAACACCAGCGGTTGCAACAGACACAGGCATGTAAGCAGTCTATATTATGCAACAGTTTCAAAGCTATGTCATTGTCATTGATCAACAGGTGGGCAGCTTTCATCCACAAGTGATTCAGGGATCCAGGCTCCATCCATCTTTTAGCCCTGCCCTGCCTTGGAAGAGTCCATCTTCTGCCTCGGAGCACAGGAGAAAGTTGGTGGAAAAGGGGGCACAATCACTTTTTTTTTTGGACACTGGGTCTTGCTCTATTGATTAGCCTGGAGTGCAGTGGCACAATCTTGGCTCACTGCAGCTTCCACTTCCCAGACTGAAGCAATTCTCCTGCCTCAGCCTCCAGAGTAGCTGGGACTCCAGGTGCGCACTACCATGCCTGACTAATTTTTGTATTCTTTGTAGACACGGGGTTTCACCACATTGCCCAGGCTTATGTCGAATTCCTGGGCTCAAGAGATCCTCCTGCCTCAGCCTCCCAAACTGCTGGGATAACAGGTGTGAGCCACCACACCTGGCCTCACAACCAATTCTTATATCACACTTGCTCACAGTTCATACATAGACGATAGTACGTATGTATGTATGTATGTATGTATCATGCATAGATACATAGTTCATTAATACAGAGATGAAAAAGACCA
>NW_012105919.1:287300-290086 GCF_000951045.1 Mandrillus leucophaeus
CAAGAACAGTGAGGGATGAGATGCCCTCTGCCCCCTGTCCCTTCAGGGCCTCTTGGACCCCTGGCCAGAGCCAGTGTTCTGGGGCTGGCCTGCCTGGTGGTTTTATGGACCGTGGCAAATCCATCTTGACACTGTCTCCAATCACATAACGCAGTTATTGGAGTCGACCAAGAGCAAAGGCACGAGGGTCTGACCTCGGGGAGATGGGCATATGGGGGAGGGGGGCACTGGGAGTGTGGGGAGTGGGGCAGAGCATCTTACGGGGCATTCACCTGCCTGGAGGGGAGTGACAGGCACCTGGAAGTCTCTGACCTCTCCAGCTGGACAGCTGCCTTGGAGCTTGCTGCTGTCGGAAATTCCACCATGAACACATCACGGACTCATAGAGCTTCAGAGAGGGAGGGGTCTTTTGAGATCTTCTCTACCTGGGGTTGTCAGCCCTGGCTGTATCAGGAATCACACAGGAACTTTGGAAACTGCTGTCCCACTGAGGAGAGTCTGATTGATAGGGCTGGGGTTTGGATCCTACCCTCCATTTCATGGCAGGGGAAACTGAGGTCCAGAGAAGAGAAGAAACTCCCCTCACAGTCAAACAGTGGCTGCCACAAGGTGCAATAAATCAAGGTCAGGGCTTTGGACTTTGGCTCTGTCATTTGTGTGACCTTGGGTAAGTCACGTGGCCTTCCTGTGCTGTGGGATGTGCATAGTGATTGTATATACCGTATAGGGTTTCTGCGAGGGTAAAAGGAGTTGTATGACATAAATAGCAATGAGCACAAGCCTGACACACAGTAGGTGTGAAGTCATGGTGACCTACAATGAAAAAAATCCCAAATTTGGACAGGCTGTGGTGCGACCTGCTGCCTTCTCCTCTTCACGATCTCTCTCACTTCCCAGGGTTTGGTTGTTACTGTCCCTCACCCTGTCCTCAGCTGAAGTCTGGTCTCCCCACCTGTCCACACCCTGGGTCCACCCATCCAGTCGCCCAGGCCGCCCTCCCTGACGTCCCCGCAGCCCTGGCTGCTGGCCCGAGCTGGAAGCAGCTGGCGGCGTATCACATTTCCAGGTAAATCCCCACCCCTACCTTCAACCTGGGGGGAGGGAAGGGGAGGAGATGGGGGCGGCCGCGGAGAAATAGAGCGGAGCTGCTGGGAACGGCGCGCGAAGCAGCCGCTCAGAGGCCTGAAACAGGGCGAGCTGCTGCCCTAGATAAGGCGGCGGATGGCCTAGTTGGGCCGGCCCTGGAGGTCCGCCGCGGGCACCTATCCCGGAGGGGTGGGTTGGCTCCTGGAAGTAGGCTAGGGCCCGTCTATAATCAGCCCGTCCGCTGGATACACACCCCAGGGTCTCCAAAGGGTGAGTACAGCGGGCATCTATTGAGCACTTAGTGTGTTTTGAGTCGTTTACACGCAAGAATTCATTTTGACCTCAAAACTACCTGTACGGTAGGAATTACGATGCCCCCCATTTCACAGACAAGAAACTGAAGCGCATACCCGTGAAGGTAAATGGTCAAGACCAACAACCAGCAAGGGCAGGGCTGGAATCCCACCCAGTTTCGGTGGGACTCCAGGTATCACACAGGCATAGCCTGAGGGGTGGGGGATCTGGCTGCTGCTCTGCATTTCTGTGGGGATCTTTGTTATTATCCCAGAAAGCTAGCTTCCTACACTGCTGTGTGATGGACACTTGGCAACTGAGGGAACTGCCCCGCCCAGGACTCAATTTCCCCATCTGTAAATGAGACTGTTAGACGGGCCGCCCCATGGGCTGTGAGAACCCAGGAAACTTCTTTAAAAGTGAAAGGCAAAGCACAGTATAGTTTGATAGATTCATATGTGAACCCCAGGTTGATGTGAAACTCTGCCTCAGTTTCCTTATATATTAAGTGGGGGAGTAGACTAGTGCCTGTGTCCTGTGGTACGTCTTGCAAATTGCTCAGCGCTGTGTAGCTGAGAAGGTGTAGCTTGCAAATTGCTCAGCGATCTGCTGGGTTATATAGTTAGCGCTCCACAGATTACAACTGTGATGCCAAAAACACATCGCTGCCAAAAATAAGCCTTAGGACAAAAACATCCAGGACCGTGTCGCTTCACATCTCCTAACCTCAGTTTCCTCCGTAAGTTGGAAGTATAATAATAGTACCTACCATATCAGTTTTCTCATCTGTAAAATGGGAGTGGTAATAATACCCACTCACACGGTGTTGTGAGGATTAGGTACTTTGCTACATAAGTATTAACTACAGTTGTTGTTATTTTTAACAAATTCCTCATAGCGTTGATTGTTGCCAAGATTAAATGAAATAATGCCGATAATGCACTTATACAGTGCCTTGTCCCAAATATGTGATCAATAAATGACACTGGTTTTGCCACCCCTAGTTCCTCAACAAAGGGACTACAAAAACCAGCATGCCCTGCGCCCCCAGTCGGAGCCCCTCCACCCGGCGCCAGCGCGCAGCGTGCCGGGAGTTGCAGTCCTCGCGAGGCAGGTTCCGCCGCGTCCCTGCTTAGGGGAGGAGGTTGGACAGCCGCCCTACCGGTCTTTGAATTTTGCCGCGAAAAGCGCGCGTGGCGGCCCCCGGCTCCGCCCCCCGCAGGACGCGTCTCTTATACACATCTAGATGTGTATAAGAGACAGGATATGCAGGTATTTCAGTAAGGTTGGTGTGCCGGAGGCAAACAAGAACAGTGAGGGATGAGATGCCCTCTGCCCCCTGTCCCTTCAGGGCCTCTTGGACCCCTGGCCAGAGCCAGTGTTCTGGGGCTGGCCTGCCTAGTGGT
>NW_012105919.1:292946-293659 GCF_000951045.1 Mandrillus leucophaeus
AAACAAAACAAAACAAAACAAAACAGAGAAGAGCAAGACTAACCTTACATACATGGGAGGATGGGAACAAAAGTTCCAGGCTCCGGGCCCCTTGAGTGATGCCTTGATTAATTGAAATGGCAATTAATCCCACTTCAAAGGTGGGGGAAACTGAGGCACAGAGAGGCTGAGTCATATGGTTAGTAGCCCAGTCAGCCTGACTCCACTACCTTCTCCTCTTCATTCTATCCCTGTACATGAAAACAAAACAAAACAAAAACTTGGGTCACATTCATTCAGTGATTCAGAGATTAAGTCAACAGACCTTCATTGAGTGTTGACTCTCTGTCAGGCCTGTGCTAGGAATAAAACGGTCTGAATGCAGCCTTTGCCCTGGAAAAGCCCCCAGGCCAGTGGGAAGCCTGACAAAGAAGTGGGCCATTACAACACACACTGGACACATCTGTGAAGGGGGAAGTGCTCCAGCCAGGAGCAGGGTAGTCAGGGAAGGCTTCCTGGAGGAGGCAGCACTCTGGCTGAACTCTGAAGGAGGAGCAAGAGTTAGCTACCTGGAGGGAGGGCATTCTAGGTAGAAGGGACAGCATTAGCAATGACCTGGAGGTGACAGAGGCCCATGCAAGGATATGCAGGTATTTCAGTAAGGTTGGTGTGCCGGAGGCAAACAAGAACAGTGAGGGATGAGATGCCCTCTGCCCCCTGTCCCTTCAGGGCCT
>NW_012105919.1:300569-331628 GCF_000951045.1 Mandrillus leucophaeus
CCCGACTTCGGACGGCGCGGGCCGGCGCCCGGATATCCCTCACCGACAGCTCCCCTTCCCACCCGGAGAGAGGCATCGGCCCCCAAGGGGGGCTTCCTCAGGCAGCCTCTGCCACTCCTGCATGGCTGCGACCCACCGAGCGGAGCGTCGTGGTAGCTGAGACCTGGTGCCCTTCGACGGCCTGGCTGATCCGGTGAGTTGTGCAGGGCGGGGTTCTGCGCTGGAGCTGGGGGCATCCTCTGGCGTCCGGGCAGCCGGGATTGGACAGAAGGGGTCCTAGGCTGTTGGGGGTCCTGAAGCAGCGATAACCCTTGCCTGCCCCGTTTCTCCCTCCGAACACAATTTGTTCAGACCGGCCAGCCGACGGGAGTGGAGGTTGGGGGCCCGTTCGGATTCCGCGGGGCCCTGGGCGGGTTGGTTGCCAGAGAGGAAAGGTCACCCCACCCGTAAAGCTAACAAAGATAGCGGCTCTGTCATCCGAAAATTCCCCGGGAACTCCAGTGTCTTGGAAGGGCTGGGGGGTGGGGGGGCACCCCGGATGGGAAAACGGTGAGGGTCTCCCGAGCAGCCTCTGAGATCTTCAAGGCAAATCACCTCAGGGGGGGTTTGGGGGTTCCAGAAACGCAGGTGGCTACGTTTGAGGCTTGTGCCCCATGGGGCTAGACCTTAGCAGAGCCCTCGTTCAAATCACGTTCCCACAACTCGCAGGGACGGTAGGTTCCCCAGTAGGGGCACGACATGACGTGACGTCAAGTCTCAGTTTCTGATGTCACCGGGGTTGCCGTGGCAACACCACTTGCCTTGACCCAAGGCCAGAGGGGCCAGGGTCGTGGTAATCAGGGGATGCCTTTGCGTAATGGAGGGGTGAAGGCAGACTCCCCCCACCCCCATCATTGCAGTCCTCTGACCTAAATCCTTAGCGCCCCATGAGGTGGGGGAAGGAGGCAGTGCCAGCTGTCCCTGTTGATGCTCCTCCCCTCAAGGACAGGTGTTCAGAGCTTTGCCCATGTAGCCTGGCAGTGCCTGGGGGCTCAGGCCTCCCAGACAGAGCAACTTTCTGTTTTGAAAAGAGATGCTGTAGAAGAGACCTCCCTGAACCCCACCGTGTACCCAGCCGGCAGGCTGAAGTTCCCAGGGTCCCCAGAGAGGTGTGGGTCTCTGGCCCTCCAACAGGCTACTTCTGCTCGGGAAAATGTGGGTGCCCCTCCCCGAGCCAGGGAAGGTGCAGAGGAGCTGCTGCCTGCTGCACCGTCTAGTCCAGGGGCTCCTCATGCTGTTCTATCCCAAGGTGAGGGGCCTTGGCCAACCTGGAACTCCTGACTGCCCCCTGCTCCTTCTGGTATTTGAGAGGATTTCAACAAGCGTATTGTGAGGCTGCTTAAGTGAATGGCGGGCAAGTGAGGCCCATCAGTACCAAGGTCTGAATAAACTGTGTCTCTGCCAGGGCACCCCCCAACCAACACACACCCCAGTACTGGCCCTGTTCCCTGCAAAGGCCCAGAGAACCCCCAGCCAGCATCCTGCTGCTGGTTCTGGGATTCGTCTAGGTCCCTTCCAGCAATTACTGCCAGTGTCGGATGCTGGTGAAACTGCTGTGATCACATTTCTAGGAAAAGGTTCGAAAACTGTGTCATTGCTTCAGCAGCGTGGGGCGGGGTAAGAGCAGAGAAAGTGTGTGTTCGGGTCATTAGGAGAAGCCAGGCCCCAGTCTCCGCAGCGAGCATTTTCCCTGCTCTTCTACCAGGCTCTCTAGCTAGATTAACAGGTCAATAAATATCGGTGGAGCTGCTTTTGGGGGCTTGGCAGGGAGATGGTATTTCCAGCTGAAATGGTGTCGTTAAACACACAAGCTTCCAAGGACAGAGGAGCAACAGCAGATTGGGGGAGAGCCGGGAGAGGTGGGCAGAAGGGCTGTTTGCGCTGCCTCTCGAAGCTTCCCAGTTTAGAAACAAACTCGGAGTGCGCGCCAGAGATTCACAAACACAGGCAGTTGGAGGCCCTCCGCCGAGTATTTACACTTCCACAGCCAAGGCAGAGGGAAAGGCTGTCAGAATTGGGCAATTCCTTCTGTTCCCTTCCCTCATCTCCCTGGGCTTGGCAATCAGCGTGCCAGACGATGAGCAGGAGGGAGTGCCAGCTTTCTCAGCATCTCCCTATATGCCAGGCGTTTTACACGATCTCAGTTACTCCTTGGAGCGGCTCATATGCTGTGGCCCATTTTATAGATAAATAAACTGAGGCTTAAACAGAGGAAGTGATGGGCTACAGGTGATCAGCCAGGCAGCTGCAGAGGTTCGGCCCTGAATTGCCCTCCTGGCTCCGGAGTCTTTGGGTCTTACCACCTCCTCCCATGGGGCTGGGGGACACCCCTACTTACTAGACAGGGGTCCCTGCAGGCATCAGAGGCTATCAGCCATGGAGGGGGAGTCTGGCCCCAATCAAGATGCTTTGTCCACACTGAAAGGCAGATTTGAATCCTCTTTTCCTGTGACCTACAGGTCAGCATTGAGCAGAGTAACAACTTCCGCCGGGCCTTGTGGTCTGTCTGCTTCCCTCACCCCCAGGACTCCTTTCTCCAGCACTAGGGGAAGGAAGGTGTGGCTTGAAACTCACTCCTTGTCATCTGCCCTTCTGGACTTGCTTGGAGGGAGGTGGTGAGGCTGCCCCTGGCCACCCCAGGGACCTTCTTGGGATGTAGACGGGGCAAGGGCAAACTTTAGCAGATGAGGTTCCTGACCCAGCCTGAGGGTCAGGAAGCCTTAGAGGAGAGGTGCCACGTGAGTCACGAAGAGGACAAATAGGAATGTGCCAGACAGGAATGAGAAGACTGTTCTGGGTGGCAGAAGTGGCCCCAGAGCAGCCAGTGATGTGTGTGGGCCCTCATGCCTGATGGGGAAAGAGGCAGCCATAGGTGCTGTGTCCTGGAGCCTCAGGTGGATGGGGAAGGTTTAAGCAGGGCAGAGGATCCAGTGATCTCCCTTGACAAGGACAGTAACCCCGGACATCCCTTCCTGTAAGCGTGGAAGAGGTCACCTCAGTTCTGGGAGCAGTCTCCTCTCTGAAGGTTGGCCCTACCCCCACCCCCACTAATCCTTCTCACTTGTCTAATTCCTGTAAGCCGTCCATCCCTTGTCCCTTCTGAGCCTTAGGGCTGCTCTGGACTAAACCAGAACTGGGCTGGGCTGCTGAACCCCCTTGATGAGAAACTTGAGGCGCCCTGGTGATGGGCAGTGGCTCCTGATTAGGTGCCAGGCTCTGGCGTGGGTTGGGCCTGGATCGTACTCTGAGCCCACCGCTTGCAGGCTGTGTGACCTCGGGTGAGTACCTTTGCCTCTCTGAGCCTCAGTTTACTCATCTGTGAGAAGGAGCGACCATAGCACTCACTGCGCAGGGTCTGGTGAGGATTCAGGGAGGGCCTAGCACAGCACTCAGTATACAGTAAGCACTCAATAAACACAAGTTGTCATGGCTACTGTTAACCTCCTCCTCAGAAGGGAGCCTTGAATGACTCAGTCCCTTGGAGCCAAGGGTTGAAGACCCCATTTGCAGGGAGAGGCCGGAACCCTACCAGCTGCCTCTGCCAGGGGCTTCTCTGTCCACTGAAGCCCCCACCCATCCACCCGGTGAGCACTCGTGGCTCCTTTCTGAGCTTCTGCGGGGGCTGGGACTTGGCCGGGGGTCCCTCCGCAACCTCCCTCCGGCCCCCTCTGCCTTTCCATCCCTCACAAACCGGAGGAAGCCAGCGAAGCAGCTCATATTCATGAACCGTAATTCAATCAGGCGGCGATTCCTCTGGGCTCGGGGCGGGGGTGAGAACGAGGAGGCGCTCACAAAAGGGCCGCTTTATTACCTCCCGCGGGCCGGGAATTGCTGCTCTCCCCCAGCAGCGGCCGGAGCCGCCTTTATTGTGTTAACCCATTTGCGTGTCAAGAGCTATTGTGCGCTTTCTCTGCCTGTGCGTTGCGGGCCGCGGGAGGAGGGCTGCGGTGCCGGCCGGTCACCTCCGCGGGCGCCGCCCGCCGCCCTGATTGGTTGCTAAGTGATTTGCATCCAAGGTAATCACTTTTATCTCAGAAGGATGTCGACTATAATTATAAGCTACTGACATCTTTTGAAATCTGCCTAATGACTATTTTAGTCTGCACGGGCTGGGTGTGGGGAGGGGGATTCTGGAGAGGGTGGAGGCTGGGAAGAGGGATGGATTCCTTCCACCTGGACCCCTGATTGCTTAGTTGAGAAATATCTGAGTACCTACTGCATGCGTCAAACAAAAGATGGGGTCTCTGTGATGGGGGGCTTGCATTCCTGTGGGCAGAGTTAGTGCCACTTCAGAGTTAGGGAAATGGAGGCCCTGGGGAAGGGGCGACCTGCCCAGACCACACAGCCAATATGCAACCACCATCTGGGTCTCTCTGACCCCAAACTCATGCCCTGGCCACTCCAGTGGCCACAGTCAGGAATCATGTAATCATGCCTGGATACGGGTCACCAGTCTAGTACCTTCTAGAGCCTACATCCTGACCCTAAGAAATGCAGGTGCTGGTACCATCCCCATTTTGCAGAGAAGTAGGGGCCCAGAGAAGGTATTATACTTTGCTGCCCTAGGTCACATGGCCAGGGAGTGGCGGAAGTATGAGGTTCCGTGGCAGCCAGAGATGGGAAGGCAGAGGCAGGGTTCCAGCTTCCCTCCTCTTCCCACCCCCTCGTGGTTCCATTCGGTAAAGCCAGGCATTAGGTAAAGACTGAGCGAGGACACTCTGTCGCCCCCGTCCCAGTGGCTAAGTGATAAGGAATCAGACGGCCCACAGCCTCTAGAGGGAGTAAGATGAGTCTGCAGTTAACTTGAATTCTAGACAGGGCCACAGCAGGGCTGGAGGAGGGAAAACCTGCAGCTGGTCCTGAAGGGCTTCCTGACAAAGGGGGCTGTGCTGTGTGCCTTGAGGACTGAGTGGCTCTGCCTAGCATTCAGTAAATGGGGGTGTCTCCGGCAGATGGAGTTTGGAGACCCAGGAGCATGAGCAGGAATGGCAGGGGGAGCTTATGAGATGGTGGAGGTGAAAGGGAGATAAACTAGGAGGGTGTGCAGGGGCATTGGGTGCTGAGCTAAGGGTGCCGTGAGGCCCAGAGGAAGAGGGAGGCCAGTGAAGGCATCTGAGAGGCAGGGGCCAGTTAAGATCCCGGTGCCTTAGAGGCCAGCAGAGAGCTTGGGAGTTGCAGACGTGGGCTGAAACCCGGTGAGAGAGAGCTCCTGCACTCCCACTGGCTGTGTCCTCAGAGAAATCATTTTACCCCTCTGGGCCTCAGTTTCCTCTTTTGTTCAGGAGAGTCACAACAGCTTTCTCATGGGCTTGTGGGTGGGGTGAGCTTGCATGTGCAGAGTGCTTGCCGGGGGTTTAGCTGAGCCCCTCAGAGCTGGGTGGGCTGGGCTTGAGTACAGGCCGGGGCCAGTCCTGGCCCCACAGCAAGCCAGCGTCCCAGCCACAGCAGCTGTTTGGGGCCCTGGGAGCCCCCGCTATTGTGCACAGGGCACAGGGGACAAAGGCCTGGGAGGTCAGGGGGTGAGGCTGAGACTGGCTGTGAACAGGCTCCCGGGGACGGGGACTTAATGACGCAGAACTTAATGACCCAGAGTCTGTGGGGAGGGGGGCCTCCCTTGGAGGAGGAGGGAGGTCCAGCCACCAGCTGTCTCCTCCAGGATTCGCTGCCAGGGCACGGGCAGCTGCCTCACAGAGTCCAGGCCTGAGCTTGGCACTGGGGGAGGCAGAGGTGGCAGGGCCTCCCGGCATGAAGTCCCCAGGCCTGAATGCAGGGCTTGGCCCTGCCCCTCGACATCTGTAGATCTCCGTCTCTTCATCTGTGATGGGCCAAGGGACCACCTTAGAGGGCAGCTGTGAGACTTGGCAGTAACTGATAGCCAATGGGCAGTAAACAGGAACTGCTATTTTTGCTCTTTATCCATCCGTTCATTCAGAGAGCTTCACTGCTCCGGGCCAGGCTCCCTGCCAGGTGCTGGGGACATGAAGATGAACAAGCCCCAGTTGCCCTGAAAGGTGGTGTGTACCGAGGGAGAGGCCTCGAGCACACTAGCTCAGCCACCCAACAAGTGCATGCGGGTTAATCGTCACAATGGAGGAATTCACAGTCTGTGGGCACTGTGCCAGGGGCAGGGGGGCACAGCAGTGAACAAGCCAGACGTGGGCCCTGCCCTGGGCCACCTCCAGTCTCTTAAAGGAAATCAGAGGTGGAAACAATTGCTTCTGGCTGGAGTAGCCAGGGAGGGCTCCCTGGAGGAGGTGGCACTTGTAATTGAACACTTCCGCCTATTATGAGATTCACAGGACACTGGTATCTGCTGCGTGCCAGACTGAGCTTCCTGCTTTGGCATTTTGTTCTCTCATTTAATCCTCATATCCCTCTCTGAAAGGTGTTTTTATCCCTGTCATGTGAATGAAGAAACTTAGCCTTGACGATGTAAAGCAGCAGCCCTGGGCCACACGGCAGGCCCACAGAACCCCCTTCATTATCCACACAAGCTTTTGCCTCTTCACTGCCTGTAAGGGTACTGGGCATGGTAGGATCCTTGAGCAGGGGCTGAGGGGACCCTGTTCTGGGCCAGCTGCCTCCTTTATGAGCTTCATAACCTTCAGCAGGTCACCTTCCCCCACCCCTCCCAACCCAGACTCAGCCGCGTCCTTCATAAATGTCAAGGATGGCAAATCTGTGGCAGGCCTGGCTTGCCTTACACCGCTGTGCCCTTGGCAGACATTGCCAATCAATTGCTGCCCTCTTCCCCTGCTGAGTTCTTCCCCTGACCTTGGGTTCCTGCCAGGGCTCTGGGCAGGCAGCGCCAATCAATCAGCAGGGCCTGTGAGCTGAAACCAGTTGCCTGCCTGGCCTCAATGAGCTCAGGGTGCCTCTGGTCCATCTCCATGTGGCTCAGAGGACCAGGGGTACAGCGAGGGATTCTGGGGGATCTCTGTGTATTCAGGTTGTTCTTAAGCCACAAGAGCCTTTTAGGTGGGAGGGTCTGTTACCCTCTTCTAACTCCCGCTTGTGTTCATCCGTGCAGATTCTGAGCGCTGACAGTCTGGATGATGATAACAGCATGTATTGAGTTCCTCCTGAGAGCTAGGTCCTTCCTGGGCACTCTCGCATTCATCATTCTGCAGAACACCTGCAGCAAGCCTCCCTGCATCTCCAGGGAAAATTCTTAACCCATTTTAGAGATGAGGGAACTGAGGCTTGGCTCAGCTAAGCAGAGTAGGGTCATACACTTGTTGGGTGGTCGAGCTGACGTTCAGACACAGGTGTCAAAGTTCACAGCCTGGGATAGGACTGTGGGTGGCAGGCAGACAGGGAAGCCCTCCCAGAAAAGATGTCATTTATTTGCAGGCTTTAAAGGCTGGTGGGCTTCTGACAGGCAGAGCCAGAAAGGGTGAACTTCAGGGCGGAGGGAACAGCGTGAGAGGCAGCTCAGAGGCAGACAGGAGAGTGTTTACTAAGCGAGCAGTGTGTAGCCAGATGTGGCCACAATGTGGAGAGAGAGGACTGTGGAAGGAGCCAGGGCTGGCCTTGATGTTTGGACTTTGCCTTCCCATAATAGGGAGCTCTGGCAGCTCTTTGAGCAGAGTAACAGTGAGGTCCCATGTAAGAGTACTTATTCAACAGCTCTGTGAACCCCGGGTGAGGTTGCTTGGGGGGGCTACCTTCAGTCTACTAGAAGCGTTGGCCTAGAACAGTGCCTGGTGCACAGTAAGTAGGCATCCAAGAAGTATTGATTGAATGAATTAATGAATTAATGAATACTCCACGGACTGAAATGCTCCTGACCTCTCCAGGGGCCCAGCTGCAAGGTGGGGAGAGACCAGAGCCCCCCTCTCCAGGCAGAGTTGAACACCAGGCCTGGCAGTGAGGGGCAGAAGAGGGGGCCAGGCAGGTACCTGGGACAGGGCTTTCCTTTCACCACTCCCCTACCCTGCTGCCCGTCCCCAGGACCCCTCCTAGACCTTCCTGCTGGGCTGTCTGCACCTTTCGAGCCATGCCTGGCGGGCAGTGTGGGCCCAGCGCTTGGGGGGATGAAAGATGAAGGTTCGTGACCATTTTTTAACTCAATAAAGGGAGAGACAAGCTGCAGGCTGCAGGCCGGAGATATAATTAGTTCACAGCAGTGGCGCTTTCTTGATTTAGCTTCTGAGAGAACAAGACAAGGATGTTATACCCAATTAGCAGTAACATCCAGTCGGAGCCTCAATAGGTGAGATAACAAGCTATTTTTATGACTTTTCTTTCCCAGCTTGGAGGGAGCGGGGGAAGGGGGTATCAGGGCCTTATTTCTTTTCATCAGGGAACAATTATTAGCAATCTCAGGATTTCCCAAAGCCAAATGATGCATTTGTTAAGCCAAACATGCAAGCGTCCCAGGGTAGCAGCAGGGGTGGCAAGCTGGCATTTTGAGCCCAGGGTGGGTGGGAGGAGTGCAGTCCCCTAGCCTCCATTCTGGAAGCCCTCTGAAAAGGTTCCCAAATGCAGACAGCCCATTGGTTGGGCAGGAGAAGCGCAGGCCCTTGAGATATTCTCAGTACCTGCCTTGATTTCCCTACCTGCTTTCAAAGGGACATAAGGAGGCCAGGTCAGTTTCCCTGGGGATGAGGAAGGAGCCAGTTTTGGCCCTTGGCAGCCCTTCTTGGCACCACTGTAGATTCTTTCTGCCAACTAGGCCAGAGGTTCTGGCACCTCAGTCTTGAACCTGCCATTGCACTTTGCCCACCAAACCCCCATTATGGCTTGCCCCACCCAGCCACCCTCCTTATGTCCTGGGTCCCAGGCCCAGTCCCTGGTGGGGGCATACTGGTGATTAGCTCCTTTCTCTCCACCATCATTACCCCTGCAGTAAGGGCACCCAGCACTGGCCAAGCCCCTACTGGGCAGGGAAGCCCTGCCAAGCCCCACCCCAGCTGCCTGGCTGTGCTCCCACTCCTGGCGAAGGCTGGGGGATGCCCGGAGAGGGAGCTGGCAGGGCTGCCGTGACGCCCCATCGGCCCGGGCCCCAAGCCCAGAGCAGGGTCCTGGGCCTCTGCCCCTCCTGCTGAATTCTTGCCCCGCCCTATCCCGCGTCCTGTCTTCCTGTCAGTGTGGAGCTCCCCACTCCCGGTTCAGACAACTGACAAATCCAGCCATGCAAAGTGGGAGTTTAATTGCAAACAGTTTTTATGGATCATGGGCCCATCTGTGCCACCATATGCAAAAGAGAAAAAAAAAAATCCCCCTTTTTTTTCTCCCCACCCCACAAACTAACTCCAAAAGAAACAATTGCCAAGTTTTTTCTGGCTGGAACCAAGCACAGAGCTGTGACCCATCCCCAGGGGCTTCCTGCAGGGTGGTCCTGGCAAGGCCAGATAGGACAGAGATGAGAGGATCCCAGGGGACCCAACCCAGAAGTTGAGATCTGACTGCAGAGAGGCTGGGACAGCCTCAGCAAACTGCTGGCAGCTCCTGAACCCACTGAGATCTCTCGCAGCTCTGGGCCTTGGCACGTGCCGTGCCACGGTTCAAGTACCAGGTCCTGGCCTTTTCCAGCTACCTGGCTGACGCTGTATGCATGGCCTGTGAGACAGGGCTTGGTGTGCAATGGGCACTGCACAATGTTCATGGAAACGTGTGAAAGAACCATGTCACGGGACCCCAAGGACGAGGCGCCTCCTGTCCCCTTTCTACCCAAGAAACGCAACTCCAGGAGGACGGGGCTGACCAGGCCTCACAGACTCCCTTCTTCCCAGAGGTGCCTCTTGCCCTGGTGCCCAGCCTGGCTCTGCAGATGAATGCCACCCAAGATGGAAAGGACACTGGGCGCCAGCAGCCCGCCTCCTGAGGCCCTCAGATGAGGCTTCCCCCAGGGCCTGTGTGAGCTTCTGAGAGGACTCACCTGAAGCAACCTGCCAGGGTTCGATTCCTATGCCACCCCATCCCAGCTGGGTCACTTCAGACTGTTGGTCCTCCTTCTCTGTGCCTCAGTTTCTCCCTCTGTAAAATGGGGGTGCTGGATGTAAAGTGCTTCTCTGCTTGTCATCTCTCTTCCCTTATGAGGTGGGGGTAGGGATCCTTTGCACACTAATGTCTTCCCAAGTTTCTAATCGGGACACCCAATGTTGAATGAATGAATGAACGAGTGAGTGAAGGAATGCATGAGGGAGGTATTTGGAGGACTTTCCAGAGAGAAAACGAGACACAGACACTTGGCTTGCCAGGAATTCAGGATTTGTATTCCCTTTCTCGTTGGCATCCGGAAACCACCCTGCGATCTGTGGGAATGATGAACTCCATTCTACAGGTGAGGGAAACTGAGGCTCGGAGAGATTGAGGGACTCTCCCAAGGCAGCTGAAAAGAGGCCAGAGCTGGGACTGGAACCCTGGGCTGAGCAACTCCAGCTGGCCAAGTCCCTGCCCCTCAGGTGAGGAGAGTCTGGCCCAGAGCTGGGAAGGAGCTTAGCCGAGGTTACACAGCAAGAAAATAGCAGCCAGCATTTGTGGGGCACTTCCTACCCCCATTTTACAGATGAGGAAACCGAGGTACTCCAGCCTTAGAGCCAGGCCAGCCAAGTCCTGCTTGCTCTTTCCTCCTCTCCCTCTCCCTCCCCTGGGTCTGCACCCTGTGGGTTCCCCATGTGCCTTACCAACTGTGTGTGCCGGCAGCCAGGCCCGGAGCAGGGGTTCCAGTGCCCAAGGCTGGGCACCTTGCACAGCCCTCTTGCAGCAGGTAGCAGGGGAAAGTGGGACCCAGGAAACATCCCCCTTTCCTGGGACCTAGGTGAGACCAGGCCAGGCACCAGGCAGCCCATTCCCCGCCTGTAGTGATCACCAGCTCCCATTGTAATCATTAAAACTATTAGAAGGAAACGTTCGCTTGAAGCAAATGTCAGGCGCCGAATTGTGCTTTGTAAACGCTCACAATTAATGCCAATCAGGCCCGGAAAAAAGCCGGCCCGGAATCCTGTCTGTTTCGTCTCATTTGTCAGCTGGTGCTGCTCCATGTTGCACATTTTCATACAATTGCTATAAACATAAAAGGGAAACTCCACAGTGTTCCCGGGCGCCCGGATGGTGCGCGCCGGCTTAATTACTTGGTATTCTGCTGTTCACTTGGCCGCCCTGAGCTGGTGGGAGGGAGAAAGGGGGACTTTGTATGGCAGGGCGAGGGTTCCTGGGGGTCAGCCAGGGAGATGGGTCAGGCTGCTGGCCTGGGCCTCCTGCCCCGTCCTCTGCAGGCCTCGTGACCCACAAGCTGAGCTGGGAAACAAGAAAAAATTGCTTAAAAAAAAAAGTTGGCAAAACCTTCAAGCAGAAAAGGGGTTCAGAGTCCACCAGACTTGGTTTCAAATCCTTATTCCTTCTCCTAGAATGATTCATCAGGTTTATGGCCCACCTCCTGCTTGCCAAGCATGGGGCCTCAGTTTTTCTCATCTGTGAGTTGAGGGTGACAGCCCAGCGGTCAGGATTTCAAGACTGCTGGGGCCTGGGGGCATCATGGTTTGGTTTTGTTTTCCCATTTGGTTGCTGCGCAGACCCTGTGAGGTTGAGCTGCTTAGCAGAGGGTGAGGCCAGAGTCCTACAGCAGGAAGTGGTGGAACCAGGATTTGGCCCCGAATCACTGACTATGGAGCCTGTAACTGTTGTACCATCTTCCCGCACCCACCCCGGGCAGCCACGGGGCTGAGAAAAGATGTAATGTCTACAGGTCCCAGCACACAGTAGGTGTTTGGTAAACAGTGGCTGATGTCTGCCCACTGCCTGGAGATGGGTCAGGAGCAGCGGGGGGCTCAGGCCTGGCCTGATGGTCAGAATCAACAGATGTAGACCTTGCTGGGTGGAGGGTGAGAATGGAGTGGTCTAGAAGCAGGTGCCGTTCCCCCTTCCCTCAGGACCTGGGTCCTCTTGGCTTCCAGGGCAGGACTGAGGAGGGAGATGCTGAGAACATGCCTGGCCAGGCCCCAGGGGACTCCCGCCCACCCCCATCTACTCTTGCCTTGCACCTGGCTCTGAGGTGCTGTGTGTGGTTGCGCACCAGGCCCCATGTTGTCTCACGAGACCTCTGACAGACCAGAAAGTTGGGTGTGCAATCATGATGGTCTCCATTGTACAGATGAGGAAGCAGAGGTCCAGGCTAACCCAAGGTGACTGGGCTGGGAGGTGGGGATGCTGGAGACAGCTCCTGCCCAGTTTCCTCGATCCCAAGTCTCTTGTGCCTCCTTAGCCCCCTCCCTGTACAGACTGTATGCGGCCCTGCCACACCTTCCATGCCCTCCTCAGGGCCCTTTTGAACTCTCCAACTCTGTGGTCAGGGTCTTCTGAGGCCAGGCTGGGACACACCGGCCTTTGTGTGAGCTTGAGCCGGGCCGGGCGGCCAGCAGAGTGGGGAGAGGGCGGTGCAGCCTGGCCGGCCAGGGACAAATGCTCAGAGTGGGAATAGAGGCCCCTTTGTATGCCTCTCGGAGGGGGAGGGGGTGCTGCCAGCTGCCACCCCGTGTGACTGTGGAGGCCTGAGCCCTCCACAGAGGTTTGGCCGACACCTCCAGGGGACCGGCCAGGGAGCCTGTCATCATCAGCTCTGCCTCCTCCTCTCACTGTTTTGTGTCTTCCTCTTGTTTCCTGGGGGTCCTTGGCTGCTAGAGGAGCCACAGGCAGCCATTAACATGGATTGCTGTGGGCCTGCTGTGTGCCAGCCCTGAGCCTGGTGCTCCACCCACCCTTCACACAAGGGGCAGTAGTCTCATGTTTTAGAGGAAGACACTGAGGTTCAGGGAGGACAGGTGACTGGCCATGCTGGCACATGGTCATGGGGTGGGGATGTGGCCGACTCCAAAGCTTTCTTTGTCTGTGGAGTTGCCCTTTGTGTCATGCCCCGGGGGTCCAGGTTTGCAACTCAGGGTGCTCATTCCCCAGGGTGGGCTGGGGGAAGAGCAGAGATAGGTGCTGGGGACAGGGCCTCCAGGTTACCCCACCACCAAAGTCCTGGGCAGAAGCCAGCAGGAAGTCTTCAGGTGTCTCTGTCCCCTGGGTGGACACTGAGTGTCCGTCCCGTCCCTCAATCGTGACCGGACTCTGGGCTGGTGGCTGCAGGGCGTTCATGAACAAGCCCAGGGCCCTGTTGAGGGCTACCATCCTGTTCAACCTGCTCCGAGCCTCGATCTCCTTAACTGGGAAATGGAAATGAAAGAGAACCCACGCGAGGGGCACTGGGGGATGTAGTGCCAGGACCTGGGTAAAGTGCTAAGCTTGGTACCTGAGCACACTCGGCCCGCACACGCGTAGGCTGGGGTTTCCCAGCATTCCTGCTGCCTCCTGGGATGGGGAGAATATGAGCTACAGCAGTGGGTGGGTGGTGGGTGTTGAAGTCCCTCTCAGGAGCATAAGCATGCACCAGGGACTGTCCCACTGGGTCCCTGCCACAGCCCACTTTACATGTAAACAATGTGAGGATCAGAGCTAAGGTGATTCATCAGGGATCCCAGGGTCCCAAAGAGACAACACGGGGATTGTGGCTTCTGGTGAGGTCCAGCCCTTAGTCTCTTCCTAATCCCCACTTAGCGTAGTCGGTAGCAGTCCACTGTAGACACGGAGTCCCTTTTATATGAACCCAGCGCCTGTGGGAGAGCAGAGCCACACAGGATGAAGGCCACTTGGCCTCCTGCAGCATATTCCAGCCACCTGGGATGAGCTTGCACCTGCCAGGCGGTGCCTTCCTCTGTGCCTTTGCTCAGGCTGGGGCATCTGCCAGGTGTACCCTCACCGTCCCTTGCCCCAGCACACACACGTTCATGTACCCACATGTGTGCCTTCTCTGCAGGGCTAAGGGTCTGGTACCTGCTCACCTCCAGAGCCCCACCCAAGCCTTTTTCACCTCTCTCCCACCTCTTTGTGCACAGTGTGGCACATGGTAGGCGTTCAGTGAAGTCGGAACCAAAGATCCAGTCCAGCCCTCAGAGACCTGGTTCCCACCTAGCAGGAGAGACAGATACAAACAGGTCAGTGACAGGGCTACACGTCCAAGGATGGAGTCAAGTGTGGGATGCCCACAGAGCAGGGAGCTCCCGTCCCGTCTCTAAGACTAACTGAACCCCTACTACGCTCCTGAAAACTCTGCCATCTCCTTTCAGTCCTCCCAGGACGAGGCAGTGGGGTTACAGGTGAAAAAAGAGGCTCAGACAGCCAGATATTGACAGGTCACATGGCTGCCCAGGGCACCTTGGCCATTCCAACTCCAAAGCCCCACGCCTTCTCCAGGGTGGAAAACTCAGGTACCCGGGGACCACGCAGGTAACGTGAGGAGCAAAGCCACTGCAGCCACCCTCAGGACACATCAGCCCAGGGGTTCCAGCACTGCCAGATTTGGGTTTTTCCTCCAAGAGAACACAGACAGTAAGAATTTTAGGTAGAATTCTAGTTTTTATTTTTCTTTTGGACATTGGCAAACACATCACAAGTGTTTTAATGCAGCGAACAGGGCAAAGAAAAAAGGTGTGGGCAGATTTGCGCCCTTTAATGACCCTGTATTGTCTGGGTGAGGAGCATGCTGGGGGTGGGGGGTCTCAGGATGGCTTGCCTTCCCCATCCCCGGCCAGCAAGAGCCCCTGGAACCCAGTGGCATCTCCCCGAGCCCCTCAAGACACCCCCAGCCACCGCCTTCGCTGCCAGAGGCAGGAGGCAGGGCCCGAGCCCCACGAGGGCACCACCCAAATAGCTATAATCAGCAGCCTCGCCAAGACTTCAAACTCACCCAATTATCCTGCGAGGGAAAAAAAACACAAAATGAAAACAAATTAACATGTTTGCATAGAAGCCGCTGCAGCAACACACACAGACGCGCGCACGCATGCACATGCTGGCGCATGCCCCAGCAAGGCTGGGAGACGCCGCCGCCACCTCCGCTCTCCAGGCCTGGCACCCACCTGGACCAAAATGCGGGAGCAGGCCTAGCGGCCAGCTTGTCCCCAGACCTGACTGGGCACTGACTCCCTCTACCAGCTTTCAGTTTTTCATCTTTTCAATTTAATAAACACATTCAATTCATTGTGTGCCAAAATTCCACTGCACCAATCTGTGAGGTAGGTATATTATGAGCCTCTTTCTACAGATGAGACAGCTGAAGCACAGAGAGGTTAGTTGCCCTGCCTGAGGCTGCACAGCTAGCACGTAGGGGAGCCAGCTGGGGATTGAACCCAGACAGGCCACTTCCAAAGTCCCTGCCATGACCACTGCGCCTTCTCTGTGGCTCCATCTTGCCTGTGGGTGGTGTGCCAAGGCCTCAGTCTGCCTTCGAGGCCCCTCCTAACCCCTCCAGCCTGTGTCCACTCTTCCCTTGCCTACGCCACCCAAACAGCCCACTCTTACCCTACAGGCTGGCTCTCCTCAGGCTGAGGGGCTGTTGGTGTGATGATGATTACTATGGAGCCAGGTGAATGTGGATTCAAATACCTGCTCCACCAGTTTCTCACCAGATGGCTTTGGGCATGTAGCTTTGCTTCTCTGTGCCTCAGGTCTGCCCCCCTACTAAAATGGGATAACCAAGGTGAGAAAGATTCTGCAGGCGAGTGGCTACCTGCAAGGTACTACCTCTGGCGCCTGCCCAGGGGTGAGAGGGTTCCTCCAGCTCACACCGTTCATTTAGTGCCACAAGGCCCACCTCATCAGACTCACCGAACCCCTGTTGGTGCCTTTGGGCTCCATGCCAGGCGCCGCACTTGCCCTCAGGACACACAGACAAGGAACTCAGATACTCCTTTTTCTGGGAAACAGCCTGTCCTTGGAAGGACCCCTCTTCTGTGGGCCCCCTGAAGCTCTGTCTGACCCGGGATTGGGGTTGCGTGGGCGTGTGTCTGATCATCTTGGCCGTGTTTGATTTTTCTCTGGGCTCCTGCAGCTTGGCACACCACAGGTGCTCAGGCAGGGTTTGGTGACTGCACTCGTTGGAGCATCTCCTCTCACTCTCAAGGCACATTTGGGGCCTTGTGCCTGGTATTAAAGGATAAACTGCTGGAAGGAATTGGGGTTTAAGTCCTGGGGTTCAAGGATCCCCGGCCTCCTCCCCTGCTGCTGTGTGACCGTGGGCAAATCGCTTCACCCCTCTGAGCCCGTCACTGTCATCTCCTGGGGTGAGAGCTGGGCGGGCAGTTCACGAGTGCTACACTGCACGTGTTCATCACCACTTCATCCTCACGACGGCTGGTGAGGAAAGTGTGGTTTCTACTTCCATGATTCATATGGAGAAACTGAGTCCCCAAGGGACTTGGTGGCTTACTCAAGACCGCCCTGCTAGTGAATAGCAGAGCCAGGGTTCAAACTGAGTTCTGGGTTTTTGCCTTAGCTGAGGTGCTGTTTCGCCCTTCCTAGACACTGTCTGTCAGGAGCCAGAGGGGCAGTGCCTTGTGGGTCTGGAGAATGAGGGCTACTAGGATGCTGTGGTGGTGGCGGGAGGGGTAGCTTAACTGGCTGCAGGATCACCCCTTTAGCATGCTGGGGAGGTGACCCAGCGCCTATCCCAGGAGCAGCTGGTCCTGTGGGACATTGGGTGCCCACTCGGAATCCAGCCCTCCCACAGCACAGCCATGCCCTGGACTTTAGAGTCCAGCAAACCTAGTTCACATCCTGACCCCACTAGGTGCAAATCCTGTTCCTCTCGGAGCCTCTGCCCCTGCTGGAGAATGGGAGGCATGGATGTATTCACACTCAAGAGAAGGGCTTCCAGCTCCATGTGAACTGAGGCGTGGCACCTGGCACACAGTTGCTGCTCAGTGAAGCCACCCCCTGCCCAGACCTCCTGCAGGAGTGGCCTCTCCCTTATCCATGGAGCCCTGGAGCCTCCATGACACAGGCTGGGGGTGGGGCTTGTGTTGCCTGGTGGGTGACGCTGGGCCCAGAGGAGGCTCTTGCCCCTTCGCTGCTAGCCCTGCCCCTCTGGTCTCTGAGGCCTGGGTGTTCTGGGTGTGTGGAGGGGTTTGTTGGGTTGAGGCGGCAAACTGCAGGGAAAAGAGCAGAGAGAGACCCTGGAATGTGAACCTGGACCCTGCAGGGAGTGTGGGAAATAAAGGTCCCAGCCCAGCTCTCTGTCTGTTCAGGTGGGATTTATTGAGCATCTACTGGCCTTGGAGCAGAAAGAGACCAGAGAGACCAGAGACCACAGCCTTCTCACTGCTGTACACCCTGGGCAAGCCACACAGTCTGTGGACACAGCCTTCTCACTCAGGGCTGTGGTCACATCACAGTACGAGGATGTTTGTTACTCGGTGGTTGAGAGTGCAGGTCTAGAGCCCCCCCCACCAACCCCTGGGGGTAGGGCAAGGGCCACGTCCAGTGGTCATCGTGAAGCTGTGTACAACCCCCTCACACCTATGCTTCTGAGGCTCTGAGTGCAGAGGCTGAGGGCTGGGTGGGGGGAGGTTCTTTCCCCCTCATTACGAAAATCATGTTCATCTTTTAGTATTTGGAAATAAGTCTGACAAAGAAAAATTCAGCCGACATCTAACTGCCCAGAACTAACACTTGGTCCCATGTGGGAACATTCTGCCCAGGTGCTGGGCATTCGGGGAGTGTCTGGCCCCAGGAAGGGCCGCTCTGTGCTAAGCCTATCCTGGGCTACTGGGCGTCACCTGCCCGCCCGCCTGCCTGCCCAGCAGCCCATTGTCTGGCATGTGGGGGCGCGGAGCAGCCGTTGTTCTGCGCACATCTGATCCCGTCTTTTCCACATCAGATCATTTGTAACCGTCACCAGGCAATCGGGCCCATTGCTGATTCCATCTCGGCTTTGTGCTGTCACAGCCGTTTTTCTGCGCCGGGCTGATTTTGAAAGGAGACCCATCCTCTGGGCCCACTTTTCAGAAGGAGGGGAGGTGGGTGGGGGGAGCTCTGTGTGTGTGTGTGTGTGTGTGTGTGTGTGTATATGCAGGACACATTCCCCACACACATGTATACACACACAAACACATTCCACTGCTACATCTCATCACCTAGAGTAGAATTTGGAATAAGGTAGATGGATAAGGGCCTCAGGCCAGGCCCGTTATCCCCACCTCTGTCCCTGACCACCTGCCAGAGAGTGCCTACTGGGTGCCCCATCGTGCAGACACAGTAGAACCTGCACTCTGGTGGAAGAGACAGGCACTAACCACTCATCAAGATAATTTCGGAGCAGTCATGACAGTGAAGGAACTGCTGTGGTGACGGGACAGTGGCCAGGGCAGAAGGTTGCCAGCTTGACCAGGTGGTCAAGGAGGGTCTCTCAGAGGAGGTGATGTTTGAGCTGAGGTGTGAATGGGAAACGGAGCTGGCATGGAGAGTGGGGGAGGGGTGTGCACTGGGGACAGTGTGGTGTTGCACTGTCCACAGGTGGCATTGAGCGTTTGCAGTGAGGCAAGTCTGAACTGAACTGAGATGTCCTATTGGCGTAAAATTCATCCCAGGTTTCAAAGACTTGGAATAAAAACAAGAACATAAAATATCTCAGGAATTAATTTTAATATTGATTACACATTGAAGTGATACTATTTTGGATCTATTGGGTGAAATAAAATATATTATTAAATTTAATTTCCTCTGTTACTGCTAGAAAATTTACAAGTACATATGAGGCTCCTGTTATTACATATTTCTATCAGACAGCAGTGGTGTAGGGTATTTAGGTAGAGGGAAAACCATAAGTGCAAAGGCCCTGGGGTGGGGCCGGTGTTGGCCTGTGAGAGGACCAGAAAGAAAGCCAGTGTGTCTGAGCAGAATCAGCACGGGACAGGGACAGTGCAGATACACATTGGGAAAGGGATTCACACAGGTCCTTCAAGGATATTGTTAGAAATGCCACGGAAGACTGGCGGAATGGCTCATACCTATAATTCCAGCACTTAGGGAGGCTGGGGTAAGAAGATTGCTTGAGGCCAGGAATTCGAGACCAGCTTGGGCAACATAGCGAGATCCCATGTCTACAAAAAATAATGAGCTGGGTGGGGTGGTGCCAGACTGTAGTCCCAGCTGCTTGAGAGGCTGAGGCAGGAGGATCACTTGAGCCCAGGAGTGAGCTACAGTGAGCCATGAT
This sequence comes from Mandrillus leucophaeus, assembly GCF_000951045.1. Lineage (NCBI taxonomy): Eukaryota > Metazoa > Chordata > Mammalia > Primates > Cercopithecidae > Mandrillus > Mandrillus leucophaeus. The sequence continues at coordinate 319,645 of NW_012105919.1, forward strand.
CATGCCACCGTACCCCAGCCTGGGTGACAGGGCAAGACCCCATCTCTAAAAAAGAAACAAAATGCCACGGAAGCCAGTAAGTGAGCTCTAAGCAGGAGAGATGTGTGCTACACACAGAAAGGCTTGGTCTGGCTCCCATGGGGTAGAGATTGGTGGCAGGGGGACGATGGGGCACAGGGACGGGCAGGAATCTGTTGTAGAAGAGTCACTGCCGGGACCTGCTGGTGAATTGGCTCCACCGGATCTGGCTCTGCAGAAAGCTCACTGCTTCCTTGGCTCCTGGATTTCCAAGCCGCTGGGGCTTCCTGTCTCTCCCCACGACCCGTCTCCACCTCCCCAGCAGCTGTTCCCTGTCATGTCAGTGCATTTACAATGAGCGCCAGTCTCCTGTCTCCAGGTGGTCAGAGGTTGAAATCCCTTTTGAAAAATTCTTTTAAAAAAAAAAGAAAAGAAAGAAGTGATGCTAGTTCATTGTGGAAAAATTAGAAACACAGAGAAGCACAAAGAAGAAAAAGAAAATTCCCCAGAGTTAACCATCAGTCGCTAGGCTATGACAGGGGGAGGGGGTTGAACCCAGGCGGTCTGGCTCCAGCACTTTCTAAATCAGAGTGCCTGTGGCCGGATGACATGGAGGGAGCTCCCTGACCATAGGAGGAGTTAGAGACATGACGCCCCTTTACCCTCACTCACAGAAGAGGTGGAAAGCTGGAGACTAGTCCACATATAGGTGGTGAGTGGCGTTTGACTCTTGGAGATTTAAATAAAACAAATATTGAGAGAGCTCGTGAACTCTGGGATGTGGAGTGATGGCGCTGTCATTTGGGCTGAGTGTCCTGTCCTGTTTCCTAACCCCTACCTTGAAGGCTCCGTTCATTTCTGCCCCAGCCTGACCCCCAGAAGCATCTACTGATCTTAGCATTGGGCTAAAAGCTAAGGCCAGCCCCTGCCTGTCACTTTTGTCCACTCTCCTCCCCTGACCTGGGCCACTCTCATCTTTTAAACACTCTTGGGCCATTCTTGCACACAGACCCGGTCTTCTTCGTCCCCGTCCCTTGCGACCTGAATCCTCAAACCCGTCTGGCCCAGGCCAACCTCTTCCGTGGGACTTTCTTGCCTGCTCCACCAACCAACCAGCCCCGTGGCCCTGGATAGCTCCTTTCCCTCTCTGTTTCCTTGTGGGTACAGTGCCAATCATGTCTTTCTCCCGGTTGTGGCGTAGGTTACGTGAGGTGATGTCTGTAAAGTACTGAGCCCATGGAGAACACTAAAAATAAAAGCTAGCTCTTATTATTGCTCTTACTATTAGATTTTTCTCCTTCCCTGTTGCCTGCTTTAACCCTGAACTGTGGGTGCAGGGACTGGGGGAATAGGTAGGAGGAAGGCTGGAGATACCGGGCCCCTCCCATCTCCACTGTGGGTCCTACCTTTGCCCGTTGCACACAGTGTTCCATTTTCCGGGATCCCAGAGTCATCTGGTGGCATCCCTCCTTCCCTCTTTTGGTCTCCATTTCCATGTTGTTTCTCCAGAGATTCTAGGACCACCTCTAAAAAACAAAACTGGGCGGGGGGCTTTTGGCTGAGCTCCCAGCCCCATTATGGCATCGTAGTACTGAAGCTGTTCAGTATCGATTCTCAGATCTCCCCACTCCCTCTTTGCTGGAAGGTGACGATGGAGTCTTACTTGACTGACAATTTTAATTAAAGAGCCAAGGCTGGAACTGGGAGAACAGAGGCTCAGCCTGCCCCTGCTCCAAACTTCGCACCTTGGGATCTCTGGCTCTCCGGAAAGAGTAAAACTGCCCCTCGGAGGTCTGTGGCTCTGGGAGAGGGCCAGCCAGGCCCGTTGCCAGTGGCAATGACTGCCCCTCCTCCCAGCACCTTCTCTGAGTCCCTGTCCTGAACCAGCACTAGTGCAGAGGAAACAGATCTCCCCGCCGTGAGGTTGGTGGGGGGTCCCTGCCTGGCCCTGCATAGATGAGGTGCTCTCAATGACTCACCAGGAGGGTTTGCTCTCCAGCAGCCTGGAGCTCCTTCATGTTCTCTGTTTGCTCCTCTCTCAAGTCTCCATGTGGTGGCCTGTGCAGTCCCTTCTGTGGGATCCTCCCCTTTCGCTGGCTTTTTCCTACTTACCTGTTAATAACAACTGTAAACAGTGCTGACAACGGGTACCACTTAGGCAGCTACCACAAGGACCCTGGCACTTTGTTGTAAGGAATTAACCCCTTTTGCAGATGCGGAAACTGCGGCTCAGAGAGGAGGGAGGGATTTGCCCAAGCTCACAGAGTTAAGTTATAAAGCTCACACATCCGGATGTGAAGTCGGGGACAGACACTGTCTGAGGCAGCTGGTGTGTCCTTCCATCTTGACCCTCCCACCACCAGGCCAGGTAGGGTGACCCCATCATGGCCACCGCTTGTCTCCCTGCCTTGTGATTACCCCTCTGATGCCTCCCATCCACTCAGGGTCTGTCACTGCCCCAGCATCTAGCACAGGGCCTGGCCTGGCACATAGTTGGTGCTTAATCTGTCATGCCATCCCCAGTGGTTGGAGTGCTGACGGAGGCTCATTGCAGTTGTCAGTTCCCATGGCGACTGACATCACTACGCGCTCAGGCTGTGCCCCGCCCCTTTCTCCAGGGCTCCTGCGCCGGGAGCTGGCCGTGGTGCTGACAGGCCCAGGAATGGCCACCCACCCCCAGACCCCAGCCCTGTGTCCCAGTAGGACACTTCCTGAGGCCCGCCCTGCCCTGACTCCCCAGGACAGCCTCTTGCCCATCCTTTGTTCAGGAGACATTTTCCTGAGGGCCCCTGTGCTCAGCTATAGCACCTTGAACCCACAGAGGAAGGATCAAGGAGAGCCACATGGGACTCCAGTCATTTGATGATTCAGCAAACATTTATTATGCACCTTGTATGTCTTAGAGAAGCCCTCAGGAACCCGGACTCCAATTGAAGGTCGAGTAGAGTTTTAAGGGGTAGAGAGCCAGGAAGAACTGCTCAAAAGCCCTTTCTGGCTCTTGGGATTGCATGGGCAAAAGCCTGCAAGCGTGCCGGTGAGAGGCTTGTGCAGAGGGAAGCCCACCTCAGGATTCTGGCTGCCAGCCAGAACTGGTGATTGTCACTTTACTTTTTGGTCTCCCCTTTGGCTCAGAACTACTGGCATCTCTGGCTCCAGTGCCCAGCCCAGAACCAGGCACAATGGAGGGGCGTTGGAGCCAGGCAGGGGATTGGCATCTTTGTCCTGGGAACCAAAGAGCCAGGTATGCTCTGTGACCAGATTCGCAGCATTTTAGAGAGCCCCTGGCCTGCTGGTGGGCAGGGGGTGGATACAGTGGTAATCCTGGCAGAAGATGAGGCCTCTTATTCAAGGGGACAGTCCCTCCCCAACCCCAACCTTAAAAAAAAAAAAAAAAAAAGTAAAAATCCCCTTCTGGTGCTGAGGCCCAAATAGCAGTGGGAAATAATCACTTTTCACAGGCCCCTTATCCACAGCCAAGCCCTGTGCCAGTTTAATCAGCAGTGCCGGTGTGACTTGAAGAATCCCCGGCTTGAGAGATCAGGAGAGGGGTTAAAGAAAATTACCCTCGCCTCCTCCATGCTAATGTAATCTCTAACCAGATCTGCCTAGCCGCAGCTCAAATTGCTTTTTAGATTAACATTTAATTATTAACAGGGTCCCTTGGAAGGCCTCCGGCTCAGAACAGAGATGGGGGAGGGAGCCGCAGGAGGGAGGTGGGGATGGGCTTCCACTCTGGCTGCCTTGCTGAGACAAGTAGGGTGGGAGAGAGAGGAAGGAGCAAGGGAGAGGGGTCAGGAAGGGAGAAGGGAGGCATCAGGACAGGAGGCAGATGGAGCTAGGGACAGGGATGTAGACAGAGGAAAGGAAAGAGACAGACAGTGGATCTTCCTATCGTGGGATCCCCACAGGGGGTTGGGGGAAGCTTGCACCTAGATTCCTGAGGACATTCCTGGGCTGGGCAAGGGTCCCTCCACTCTTCTGGCCAGAAGCAGGTTTACTGCCCCTCGCTATTTAGAGAGGACTGGACTTTCTGGGGCTTTCTTCTTGTTCAGCTCATGGTGCTAGGGACCAACACAGAGAAGTGACCCATTTAGGGCCACATCGCCAGGGTCTGACCCCAGTATTCCCAGTCCAGCATTCATTCTCTTCCCTGGGCCCTGGGCCTCCCACCACCACTTCAGGCTCCTGTGTGCCTTTGGGGCAGGCTGCGTGGCCGGGCAGTGTGAAGAGACTTGAATTACAGCCAAAGGGATGGAGGTGAGAACTGCGAGAGGGCTCCCTCACCACCCACCTATCCTGCCACCACCCCCAGGAAGGCTGCAAGGCCCTGAGGAGTAGCCGGCATCTCATTCATTTCCTGAAAGGAAATTCAGAGTCTGAACCATCTACTCTACTCCTTGCATGAACTGCCGAGTTTTGCCAGCTTCCTGTCTTGTCCCTGCTTGAGATTCTAAGTCCCTCAAAGACAAGGGCTACATCTAGAGCCCTTTTGTGTGCCCACAGGTCAGGGACCGCCCCACGCCTTGCACACAGCTGGATTAAGTTTGAAAAATAAGTGGTTGCATCCTCTTATGTCCAAGCTAGATGGCCCTCGTACTATCAGCTGATCCATTCCCCATAAAGGTTCATTTGGGAAACAGACTCAGAGAGGTGCTATGACTTCTCCAGGTCACCCAGCCAGTGAGAGCCCCAGTTATCACTGTGCCCCTGCCTGGCAGGTACAACCCAGAGTCCTCTGGGGCCAGCTCTCTTCTCTGAACTAGTCCTGTTGGACACCAGGAAGGGCCTGGCATGACCTTCCCCTCCAGGTCACAGCTAGGCTTTGGCCTTGAATGGAGCCACAGAAGCCAGGTAGGTAGCTCTAGGGATTGGAGGTGGAGGAGGAGATGGGGGCTCAGAGGGGCACAGCCCATGGCTTTCCCGGGGTCACAGCCTCAGGGCCCTGCTGTGAAGTCAGGTGTGTCCTCCTATTCTGCCTTGGGGTCAGCCCAGGCTGGCAAGGGGCAGACTGCTGACCTGCGGACACGTGAGGGAAAGTTCCAGATGCCTGCCACATCAGGAAAATGCTGGAGGCAGAGAGAGGTCAAGATCATTCATTTTAGTGGGAGGTCAGTTCTGGCTAGATGTTCCTTTCTGGCAGGACGCTTTGAGTAATTTCTGTTCTCCCAGTACATGGCACAGGGCTGGCACCCAAAAGATGTTTGGGAAGTGTTTGCTGCCTAAATGAATGAATGGTGGGTAAGAAGCAAGGCCTGGGCTTTACTCACCTCAGTGTTCTGCCCAATGCCAGCCTCATGAGTTGCGCTCCTTGAATGTTTATGGGATGAATAAGTGGACTCTGGGAGCCCTTCCCCTCCTCTCACCCCTTGCTTCTGTGATCCCTCCCACAGTAGAATCAAAATGGATTTGGGTCCTGGGGAGAAGTAGACCCTTGCTTCCATCCCTTCCTGCCCAGCTGACTGGGAGCTGAGGGCTGACGGGCGCCCAACCACAATGGAACTGCTGGACAGTGTGGGGCTGAGGGTCTGACTGGCGCTGGCATCCTTGGGCTCTGCTATCTAAAAGCTGTGTGACCTTGCACAAATTGCTTCCCCTCTCTCTGGCCATTTCCTAAGCTGTGAAATGGGGCCACAGAGGTCACGAGGAGGAGGTGCATGGGCTTGGCACAGAGGTCAGTCAATACATGCTGACTGTATTGAGCCCCAATTCCATGCTGACTGTACTGAGCCCCCAATTGCATGTTGCTGTTTCAGAGCTTCCCCTCCCACTGACCCGTGGGCTCCCTGATGCCCCCTGCAGCCAGACAGGCAAGGGCAAGATGACAAAAGGCAGGCAGGGCCCAAGGCCCCAATTCCCTATTCTTTCCATAAAAATAGAGACAGCCTTCTCTCATTCATTGTTCTGCTAAGGCGAGCATCACAGACTCAATTCCTCCTCGGACCTGGAAAGTTCCTTCCTTCCTTTCCCCTCCCCTGTCACATTTCCTTTATCTAAATCCTCAGCTATGAAAGGACACATCGACAGCTGGGGGCGTTATCTGGTGGAGGGGACCTTTTCCTTGGGTGTCTCCGAGATAAGGCGTCTTATCAGCCCCCATGTCAGGGAAGGTGCCAAGCATTCTAATCATTGAGGCATGCGACATTTTCCCCCTCCCTGCTCCCCTCCTTTTTTATTAAAGTCACAAAAGACCTTGAGCTTATAAACAGTCTGATTTGCAGATAGGGTTTCAAAATGAACAGCACTTCCTGGATGGTGCTTGGCCAGGGGGGTAATGAGTCCAGGTGGGGGCTCTGAGAGGCTGGCCTCCGGCAGATGGGATGATGCCAGGCAGGGAGGGGGCAAGGTAGGGTCACAGAAAGAACATGAGTGTCTTAGGCATATGCCTCAGTCCTGTCCCTGCCTTGCTGTGTGACCTTGTTTGGGACACTTGGCTTCTCTGGGCCTAGGTCACTTTATTGGACAATAACCAATTCATTGATTCGGCCATTCATTCAACACTTTTTATTAAATGATTATTCTTGCCAGGCACTGGGGAGAGACAGACAAATAACACACGGTCCCTACCCCTAAGAAACACAGTCCAGTGGAGGGAGAGAGATGTGAAAGTTGGCAGTTACACCTCGGTGTGATTAGAGCAGAAATGCTGGATATCTAGAGGAAGGGACGGGTGAGCCAGGGTCTGAAGACGGATCTGAGTTCGAATGGATCAGGGTCATGGTGCCATAGGCAGGAGAACCAGCAGGGACAGAGGACTGGAGGTGTGAGGCAGCCTGGCTGGAAGGAGGGCCAGGGGTAGCCGTGAGAGAGATGAGGTGTGGTGGGCAAAGGGGGCTGGGCTCCACGCTGGGGCCAGGGAGGTTTTAAGGCCAAGGAGGGGGATTTGACTGTCTTGGTTGCAGATGATAGGGATGATACAGGAGTTGGAGGTGGTGGTCCCCTCTCCACTTCCCTTCTAGGACACCCCACTACCCTGCCACGTGCCCCCAGTGGCAGGACACAGGGTTCCTGGAAGAATGGGCAGTGAGTTGGGGGAACTGGGGGTGCAGAGAGAAAAACGTCCCTCTTCTTCAAGTGAAGAGCATCTCTCAGGCTGCCTGTAGCCCTCCAGAAGCAAGGAATGGGAGGATGCAGGCAACTGCCTGGTGAAGCTGAGCCAAAGCTGAGGCCTACACTTGGACACCATTGCACCCTGGAAACCCCCGCACCCTGAGCTCAGTCGGGTGACCTCTCTCAGCTCCAGAACTGCCTAGCATCCACCATAAGAGCACCTGACAACCAAAGCCCCCCTGGGAAGGGAGCTGATGGGGTCCCAGGAGGCTCCGGAATAGGCGACCTGCCCCTCCCCCAACAACTGCAGCCCCCAGCCCACCCTTTTTCACCTGCAAAGCATGTGGAATGTATGGCCCAAGGGGCACTAGGGCACATAGAGAAGGGCTGGACTTCTGGACCCCTGGCACCGGGTAAAAGGCTGGAGATAGGACTGGGCATGGCCAGGACTCTGGAAGAAAGTGACCTGGGAGTACCCATAGGGATCATGGAGCCACTGTTACAGGCCAGAGAGGGTCATTAGCCCAGCCGGGGTCACACAGCATGTGCTGGGAGTCAGGGAGGTTCCAGGCTTCCAACCCAGGTTTCCACAGGGCACCAACCTCTGATCTCCCTCCTTACTGGCCTGGGTGCGGCCAAGCTTAGTGGTGAGGGGGTAAGTGCACCCAGCCACTCCCTGCCTGGCAGCCCTTGCAGGCCACTGTCCCCTGTGGCTTGAGTTTCCCATCTGTGGAGAGAGAGGTCTTGGACTGGCTTTCTGTGGATCTCCCTCCTTTCCTCCAACCCATATGTCAGCGGCGAGAGATAGACTCTGCACTGGAGCAGGAGCCACAGAAAGAGGCTGGGCAAGGGTGAGGGAGGTTGTCACAGGCCTCTTACCTTCCAGGTTGCACACGATTGTGAATCCCCATAGACCACCTGTGTGTGCGTGAGAGGGTGCCTGTAAGTGCAGAGGAACATGCCATGCAGCAAACACATACGTACATAGGTGAGTGTGTACCAGAGTGTGTGTGCACACCCAGCCCTCCCTGTCCACATGCACAGCGTGTCCTCCAGGGCTGGTGTCCAAGGCTGTGGTGATGGTGGGCCCGAGTCAGGCCTGCTCCCGCCACCTGCTCACGTCCCACGTCCCCGAGGAGAAGAGCAGCACTGCCTTCCTGCAGTCAAGGACTTTCATCCCTGCAATAAGCCCCACTTCATTCCCTTTTTAAACTGTATAATTTCTGCCTGATTGTAATGGCCTATTTTAAAATTACCAGAAATCAAAGCCGGGAAGTGGATACTGCAGCTTTTATTGCGTCTCTGTGTTAAGGCTGGCGACTGGGGAGGGGGCGGTGAGAATCACCTCCCCTCCCCTCCGTCCCCCACTTTCTCTCTGTCTCTCGCTCTTTTTTTTTTTTTTTTTTGAGACAGTAATAGGAGAAAATTGGTTTTGAAACTGAATAAAAGTCCCTTTCAGAGGAAATCATTTCTTTCAGGGTACCTTTGCTGAAAGTAAAATAGGGCATAATGAAAGGTGGTTACGCGATTGTCTTTCATTTACCGAGAGGCCAGGACAGACGGGAGGCTGCAACCGTCTCCGGGAAATACAAGATTGGAATAATTGCGCCGTAACAAGGAGCTTGTTGTGAAATTAGTATCTTAAGAAAGTAGTGAAAAAAGGCTTTTCCTCATGAATACTTCATTATTAGAAGAAAGCGGCAGAATTTAGGACTCCAGACACCTGTTCAGTATTAAATAACTTCCCTTTCTTCCCCTTCAGCACACACCCCCTCTGCTGTCTTTTTTAAAACCAACATGAAGATTGAGGTGACCTAGCTTGGCTGCTCAGGACTGGGGGGGGTGGTCAGGAGGTGGCGGGGACAGGGTGCCCAGGTGGATGGACATCAGGGGTGTCCAAGGTTGCGCTTACCCTGAGACCTGCCTTCTCCTTAGCAAGAAGGGAGGAAGGGACCTCTAGGTAAGCTCTCACCACCACGCTCCCATGGGGGCCTCACAGGCAGACCCACTCTGACCCTGCCGCTCAGGGGCTTCGGGCTCTCAGGAATGTGCCTGGGCGTCCTGAAACGTTCTCTGCAGGAGAGTGGGTTTGGGGAAGCTGAAGGCGAGTGTCCATGTGAATGTCAGGCTCTGGCTGTGGGGGGAGGTACCACACGGGCCTGTGTGCAGCCACATCTGAGCTGCTGCCCTGAGGGGCACAGGCCTCTGCCCTTCCCATTCAGGGTAAGGAACTTAGGCAGCGACAGGGATTTCAGGTCAGAGCAGCCTTGGTGGCCCATGAGGGCTAGGCTCAGGGTGCAGGGGGCTGTGAGGATACTCTGGGCGGGAGGACAGACCAGTACTGCAGTAAGCTGGGACACCCCCGTACCCACTGGCATTTCCCGAGCACCCCTCTGTGTAGACGCCCAGGATGACCGGGTGGGGTCTTCAGGCTGACTTGCTTACAGGGGGCCACCACCAGCTGGAAGGACAGCCTACTGCGGGGCATGGCGGGAGTGAGGATCTGACCCAGTTGGGGGCATCAAGGCAGGCCCCAGAGCAGGTGACCCATATGCCAGCAGGGCCAGGGCATGTCTGACCCATCAGTCCAGCCCACACTCAAGAGCCCTGGATTCTGTCCCTTCCCGTGAGGCCACAGATGGGCCTCTTGATGCCTCAGGCCTTGGTCCCCTCATTGGTCAAATAAGGGAAAAGGGTGTCTGCTTTGAGAGTCTCTGATGTTCTTCAAGGTTGCAGGGAGACTCCCAGTGGGGAATGGGGGGAGGCGAACATGGAGCAGCCCCCAAGTGACAGAGCACCCCATCTTCCTCCTGCAGGGACCCTGCCGCAGAGCGTGCCCCACTGGGGACCCCCAGCTCAGCCATGCTGGCCTGTCTGCAGAGGACCCAGAACCCCCCAGGCCAACACCTGGCCCGCCCGAGCAAGAGCCTGGAGCTACGCAAGTGTGAGTAGGATGCCTCCCCAGCCTTTGCAGGGCAGGTCGCGGGCACAGAATGCCATTTACCCCCGAGGACGTTCACCCACCATGGCCCTGTCGGAAAGTCGGTATGCTCTCTTAGGCCCCCAGGCCTTGGCCGCGGCTGTGCTGCCTTCCTGGTCTCGCTCTCCAAAATGACACCCACTCCTTTGGCCAGCTCCCGTGGAGCAAGACTGTCAACTCTGGCTTGACCTCCTTCCCAGCAGCCTCTTCTGACCACCACCATCACCACGCCCCAACCCGGCCTCTGCAACTTCACCACCATTATCTCGCCGTGTCTGTCTCCCTTACCACCATTAAAGTAGGATGACATGGAAACAAAAAATACAGAATGGGGTTCCCGCTTGAGGCCCATCAGCTGTGTGGTCTTGGGCGTTTCCTTCCCTCTCTGGCCTTGCTTTTTCACTGGGAGCTGGACCTGGTGACCAGGGGTCTGTTCTCACTATCTAGGACCAGGATCCCAAACACTCTGATTTGGTTATTTTTAGCTAGCATAATTTCTTTTTTAATGAAGTACTTAGAAATGAGATTTGCATTAAAATCTGGATTTCTAGTATCTCTTGAAAAAAACAAAAACAGAGGCTCTGGTAACATAGGCCTGTGTGCCTGTACTGCAGCTATGACTAGAGCTGAATGACTGCCTCTTTTAAAGGGATGTCTGTCTCCAGGTCACCGCAGTCCCCACCCCTCCCTATTGCTTCTGTCCTATAGCCCAGGATCTGTTGCCGTTTAGCATGATGCTTACGATGTGAAAATATTTTTTCTTTTAAGTATTTATCTTTAGACAAGGGAACACATTCATGTTATCCAACACTCGGAGGAAGGAAGGGGTATATAGACAAAAGCCTCCCTCTGAGCCAGCCACCCGCTTCCCTCGCGGAGGGAGTCCATGTCGTCAGCTTCCTGGGTGTCCTTCTAGATGTTTTATGGGCGTCCCAGCAAATACGTGTGGAGACGCATATTTTACACACTATCCTGCACCTCACTGTTTCCCTTTGTCATCTATTCTGTATATCAGCTTCTAAAGAGCTTCCTCATTCTTTCGCCGCATAGTTTCTCTAGCAGGGGTGGCCCATAATTTATTTGGCCAGTCCTCTATTTAGACTGTAACTGACCTGTTGCCGTTACAAGCAGTGCAGCAGTAAACCCTGGATGTGTCACGAGGATGTGGATAAAACTGCAGGGTACATTTCTGGAAGTGGAAATACCAGGTCAAAGGGATGTGTGTGTGGCATTTTGATAGCTGTGGTCTGATGGACATCTTTAGATGGTGTATCTGTGGACACCTCACATTGTGGTGTGAGGGTCTGTTCCCCACCCCTCACCATCACAGCATCATATCACACTTTTAGGTTTTGCTCACCTGAGCAGTGAAAATAGGATCACAGTGTGGGTTTTATTTTGTTTTGTTTTGTTTAGGGAGACAAAGTCTAGCTATGTTGCCCAGGCTAATCTCAAACTCCTGGCCTCACGCCATCCTCCAGCCTCTGCTTCCTGATCAGCTGAGATTACAGGCGTGAGCCACTGCACCTGGCTACAGTGTAGTTTTAACTTAGTTTTATGTGAATGAGGTTGAGTATCTTTTTGTGTCTATGCCATTTGTTTTTCCTTTGACTAATCTACTTATCTCCTTGGCTCCTTTTTCTTGGGGGGGTGCGGGGTGGTTTTTGTCCTTTTTGATTTGTAGGAGCTATTTGTATATTTGTATGTGATGGAATCATACCTCTGTCTGTGCTATGAGTTGAAGATGTTTTCCCCAGATTGGTTGTTTTTGATTCTGCCATGAAGGAGTTTTGTTGGGGAAGTGAGACTTATCCTTTTATGGCCTTTGGATTTTACTTAGAAAGCAAAATTCGGATCATACTTAGAAAGTCCTTCCTCAGGCTGAGATTATTATTTTTTAATTCCCCCAGGTTTCTTGTAGATCTTTGATGGTTTTTTG
>NW_012105919.1:332313-337253 GCF_000951045.1 Mandrillus leucophaeus
TCAAAAAAAAAAAAAAAAAAAAAAAAGGTATGATCTCTGTATGACCTATATTTTATTTGGTACAAAGCGTGAGGTATGGATCCAAATACATTCAAGTATCAGTGCAATACTGTTTTAATTATTATGTTGTTTTAAAAAGCCTTATTGAAATATAATTCATATACCATTCACCAATTTGGAGTGTACAATTCAATGATTTTTAGTATATTCACAGCATTATGTAGCCATCATCACAGTCAATTTTAGAACATTTTCATCACCTCAAGAAGAAAACCGACACCCATCAGTAGTCACTTCATCTCTCCCCACCAACCCCCTCCCCTTTCTCTACAATTTTCCTATTCTGGACTAGTGACTGACTTTTTCCACTTAGAATAACATAAGTTCATCTGTGTTGCAGCATGTATATATCCAGGTTGAGTAGCCCTTACCGGAAATGCTTGAGACCAAAGTGTTTTGAATTTTGGAAAATCTGCATTATACCAGTTGAGCATCTGAAATGCTCCAATGAGCATTTCAGCAGTCAAAAACTTGCAGATTTGGGAGCACTTTGGATTTTAGATTTGGGGTGCTCAACCTGTAATACTTTTTTTTTTTTTTTTTTGAGACAGAGTCTCGCTGTTTCCCAGACTGGAGTGCAGTGGCACAATCTTGGCTCACTGCAGCCTCCGCCTGCCAGGTTCAAGCGATTCTCCTGCCTCAGCCTCCCGAATAGCTGGGATTACAGGCACACCCCACCACACTTGGCTAATTTTTGTATTTTTTAGTGGAGATAGGGTTTCACCATGTTGGCCAGGCTGGCCTTGAACTCCTGATTTCAGGTGATCCGCCCACCTTAGCCTCCCAAAGTGGTGGGATTACAGTCATGAGCCACCGTGCCCAGCCATGTAGTACATTTTAGTATTTGGTAGAGGTTGTTGCTCCTTGTTCTCACCCTCTACCCAAATTTCCTTGGCTCTTTTATTATTTTCCTGTCTGAACTATAGAATCAATTTATCTAGGTCAAAACAAAAATCCTATTTGTGTTTCTACCGGGATTGCATTACATTTACAGATGAATTTAGGAAGAAATGACACTTTTATGATGCTGCCTTTCCCACCAAAACATGATACACTTCTCTTTCATGTCTCTCAGGAATGTTTTAACATTTGCCTGGTTGAAATCTTGCACATTGTTTGGTTAAGTTTATTTCTGGATAGTTTAGCTTTTTTAGCTAGTCTTGTCTTCCACAAATGAAGGTTGCTTATATGAAGGCTGTTAAGTTCTGCCACCTTACTGAATTCTTTTATTGTTCCTAACAGTTTTTCAATTTAGGTGCTTGGGTTTTCCAGTTATTCTATCATATGGTTTACAAATGATAAATTTACCCCCCATTTTGTTTTATACCTTAATTTCTTTATTTAATAGTTGGCTACTATTTCTGGAACAATGAAACAATAATAGTGGTGATAATAGACATTCTTGCTTTGTAGCTTCTAGATTTTCCCATTAAGCAAATTCTGGCTTTGGGGCAGATAGTTTATCAGGTTAAATAAGTCTCCATCTATTCCTGTTTTGTTGAGGATTTTAAAAATCAAGAATGGAAGGTGAACTTTGCCGAAAGACTTTTCAGTGTTTATGATCACATTTTTTCCCATTTGTGAATTAATATGAATAATAGATTTCTTAATATTGAACTATCCTTGCATTCCAAATTAAACCCCAGTTGGTCATGGTAAACATTTCTTTAAAATATACTGCTGGATTGGATTTGTTATTTAGGATTTTTGCCTCAGTCTCGTCAAAGAGATTGTTCTTTGGTTTTCTTTTTTTGGAACAATTTTGTTTGGGTTTTCCTATGTTGCACTCACATCATGAAGAAAATAGAGGCTTTCCTTCTTTCTCTTTGCTTTGAACAGTTTAAATAGACATGGAATTATCTGTCCTTAAAAGTTTGGTTGATCCTCCATGAACCTGTTTGGGCTAGTGCAGTTATTTGGGGTGAGTGGGTAGCTCTTTGATAATGCTATTTCTTCACTAATAATTAGTTTGATTGTTCTACTGCTTTTTGAATGACTTTAGTAAATTATGTTTCTCTAGAAAAGCATCCATTTTATCCAGGTCTTCAGATTGACTTGTATTAGTTTGAACTAAATAATTTTTACAACTCTTAAGTGATGAGTTCACCCTTATTTCTTATATTGTATATTTTGTGCTCTTTTTCCTGTTTTTCTTCATTAGGTTAGTTAGCTAATGATACTATCTATCCCCTTTCCCCAAAGATTCATCTTTAGGATTTATTTATTAGTAATTATCCTTTTCTGGTTTCTAACTCATTAATTTATGCTTTTATCTTTATTAAAACCTTTCTGCTTTTAGTTTTTTTCCCTTAGAGAGTTACATTTTTACATTAATTTTTTTAAAAAAAGGAAAAATTCAGGCTACAAGGCTCTGAGCACTGCTGAATTGTATGTAGTATTTTCATTATTATTATTTTCTAGATATTTTAAATTTTAACCTAAGACTCATTTGAGTCCCACACATCCACTCAAATAGTAGGTGTTTTGTGTGGTTTTTTTGGTTTGTTGTTTGTTTTGAGATGGAGTTTCGCTCTTGTTGCCCAGGCTGGAGTGCAATGGCATGATCTCGGCTCACTGCAACCTCCGCCTCCTGGGTTCAAGTGGTTCTCCTGCCTCAGCCTCCCGAGTAGCTGGGATTACAGGCTCCTGCCATGATGCCCGGCTAATTTTGTATTTTTAGTGGAGATGGGGTTTCTCCATGTTGGTCAGTCTGGTCTCGAACTCCTGGCCTCAGGTGATTCGCCCATCTCAGCCTCCCAAAGTACTGGGATTATGGGCGTGAGCCACTGCGCCCAGCCTTGTGTTTTACTTCTAGGGTGGTGGTAGTGTTTTTATGATCAGAGAATCTTATCTACTATTTCTACTTTTTAGGAATTTTTTGAAACTTTCTTCATGATATAACCTATGGTAATTGTCGTAAGCTTTGTGGATTTTTTTATGGGGACTTAAAAAGTCACTTTGTTTTCAGGATTCAGTTTGGTGTATACCAATTTTATCTCCCATTAATTAGGCTATTAGGTTTTCTATATCCTTACTTAACTGTCATGGATAGAGAAAGGAACTAGACACCTACTGCTAACATGTTCCTGTCTATGTCTTCTTGTAGCACCTGTATCTTTGGCTTTTTGAATGGTGATACAATGTTATTTAATGCATAGATATTAATAACCTTAAATCTTCATAGTGAATTATATCCTAAGAGATAAAATTGAATCCAGGCCAAAAAGTCCAGGATTCAATTTTATCTATTAAAATGGTAATCTCTGCCTTTTAAATTCACATTTTTCTTAAAATCTTTGCCAATTCTTTTATTTCAACTTTTCTGAATTACTTTGTTTAGATGTGACTCATATACTATAGAGTTGGATTAAGCTTTGTGGTCCAGTCTGAATGCCCTTTTTTTCTTTTAATAGGAGAGTTAGGCCATTTACATTTATTGATATAACACGTCTGGTCTTAGTTCAGTCATTTGTGCTTTATTTAAATTGTCCTAAAAAGTCTTTAACCGTGTGATTTGTGTTCTCTGCTTTGTTTTGTGTACCTACTAATCATAAGGAAGGTTAGTGGCTTTTTTCTGGTGGTATAACTATTCTTTAATTCTTTTTTTTTTTTTTTTTTTTTTGAGACGGAGTCTCGCTGTGTCACCCAGGCTGGAGTGCAGTGGCCGGATCTCAGCTCACTGCAAGCTCCGCCTCCCGGGTTCACGCCATTCTCCTGCCTCAGCCTCCCAAGTAGTTGGGACTACAGGCGGCCGCCACCTCGCCTGGCTAGTTTTTTGTATTTTTTTTAGTAGAGACGGGGTTTCACCATGTTAGCCAGGATGGTCTCGATCTCCTGACCTCGTGATCCGCCCGTCTCGGCCTCCCAAAGTGCTGGGATTACAGGCTTGAGCCACCGCGCCCGGCCATTAATTCTCTATTTCTTTAGAATAGTATCTATTATTTTCCCTAAGAGGAATAAAACAATGAAATTGGTAGATTTTCTTTTTCTCTCCACAACATTTTTGTAGAGTTCACTTCATATTTTCAAACCTCTATTATCTAACATCAGTTTTAATGATATCTTTTGATTCCAGCTATTAAAGATGAGGATATCAGGCTGAGCACAGTGGTTCACACCTGCAGTCCCAGCACTTTGGGAGGCCAAGGTGGGCGGATCACTTGAAGCCAGGAGTTCGACATAAAGACTAGGATATCAGTCTACTTATAATCCTGTCTCCTTCTTTCCTCCTTCCTTTCTCGTTTGTTATTAGCAATGCTATTACTGTATTCTCAGGGCTTATAACAGAGCATCTGGTATGTCACCACAATCCCCACATTTGTTTCTTTAATAAGAATAGTGCTCACTACCAAATCTTTTGCCTTGGTTCACCCATTGTCTGAAGTTGGTCCTGTAGTATATTCCTTAAGAAGGCCTCATGCGAACAATACTCCTGGAGTTTCTGCACATTCAGAATGGTCTACTTGAGTGAGTTATAAAAAAAAGCAAGTTCCTGGTTCACTTTGTTTGCTTGAGGATTTTGTGGGTTTTGTTCTACTGTCTTCTAATATTGCATGTTGCCATGGAGAAGCTGAGGATTGATTTTCCCACATCTATTTGATTTCGATCTTTCCGTATCTTTCATGTACAGTTACTTGACGAGGATGTGTCTTGGAGTTGACCATATAGAGTCTATTTTCCCTGGAACACAGTACTGTGCCCTTTCAGCATGCAGATCTGAGGCTTATATTTTAGTTTCCTTCCTTGGGGACGCCAGTTAAGCACATATTGGCTATCTTTCACCTATCTTCCCTATGTAGCTTTTTCTGATTAGACCTTTCTGACTCATTTTATGTTGCTCACTTTTTTCCCTATGTTTTCTGCACCTTTTTTTTTTTTTT
>NW_012105919.1:337648-341649 GCF_000951045.1 Mandrillus leucophaeus
AGCCAGGATGGTCTCGATCTCCTGACCTCGTGATCCGCCCGCCTTGGCCTCCCAAAGTGCTGGGATTACAGGCTTGAGCCACCGCACCCGGCCTATTTTTTCCTTCTTGATAAAATACTTATCTATGATCTTCATCTCTTCTGTGACTATATCCTTCTGATGAGAAGTGTTTTTGGCCAACCATGAATTTACTTATGCTTTTCCTTGCTTTCATTTTTTAGTCTATTTTTTATTAGGTCCTATGCTGGTTCAATTTAGATTATTTTTATTAGGCCCTATGCTGGTTCGATTTAGATTACGTAGGAGGAAATGAGTTTTTGCCAGTCCATTTTCAGCTTAGGGAAGAGCAAGGCCCTGTCCTGAGCTAACTAAAAATTTCTGTATGTGTGCTCATTTATCCTCTTTTTCCTCAGACCCAGGTTCCTGCAAATATGGTTTGTAACCCCACCTATTTTTCTCTTCTAAACCAAGTAGGTCTAAGGGAAGAGCCTGTCACCAGCTGACAAACCCCTACTTTCACTGCTTCAAATAAGGGGTTTAGATTTGGTACTCAGGGCATGCCCCTCACTTTTGGAAAGTGTTCACTGCTGACTTTGAAATCTGCAGTGTGGCCCTTTTTTCTGCTTCTTAGCCCTACTTGATCTCTGCTACTATTGGCAGCCTGTTCTTTTTTGTTCAGGGGTTTAGCAGCTACACTGTATTCCACTGCAGGAATAAAAAATGGTAACATTTAACCAGCCCTTCCTTGATGGACATTTAGGTTGTTTCTAGTCTCTCACTATTCTAAACATTCCTGTAATGAACATCTTTGTACATGTGCATCCGTGCAAAAAAAAATTCCGGCTGGGCTGTCTCAAAGGGTCTGTGCCTTTTAACCTTTGATTGCTACTGTCCAGCTGTCAAGACTCCCTGCCCTCTGCTACCAGATGGCTAGAGGAGGGGCTGGGCCTGATGACCTGTGCTGGCCCTTTCTTTCTGCTCCGAGGCCGGAACAGGAGAGTGTGGATGATCACCAAGGACATCCTGCCTCCCCCGCCCATTCAGATCCTTTGACATCTCTTCACTTATTGGAAAAGACAGTGACTCTGCCTATAATTGAAGAGCACGGGAAACAGGAAGGCAGGAAGAGAGATAAGCAGCTAATTGAATTGGGTGCCCTGCTGCTGCCAATCAGTGCATGGATGCTAAGCCAAGGAGGCTCCTGCCCTTTCCTCCTAGGCATGGTTGTTGGGTGATAGGGGCCCAGATCTCTCCTCTTGTCCCTGTTGTCCCTGGACAGAACCAAGACAGGAAGGGCTTTGTGACCAGACCTGGGGTCATGCTGTGTTTTCAACCAAGGGAGAAAGTTCTCGACCAGGCTATGGGCGAAATGATCTTGGATGAGTGGGTTCGGCCTTCTCCCTGTGTAAAACAAGGGCTCAGATGAGGTGGACCTAAGAAGCCACCCAGCTCTGGCTGTCTGTGATGATAATGTCAAAAGCTTGGTTGAGGGGGACGAGGTGGTCCAGTCTGAGACCCCTGTCTCCCTTTTCCCGTAAAACAGGGATCAGAGTAGCTTGTGATGAGGTCTGGCTGTATGCTGCGAAATGGCCAGGAACCAGAAAGAGCCACAGTTCACTTATCTGGGATCCAAGGTCAGATGGGCCAGAGGAGGTGGTTTGCAGTGAGCTGTGGGTCCGGGAGTTTGGGCAGCAGGCTGTTGTGGCCTATCCTAGGTGACTGGAAAAAATGACCTGCAGAAAAACAAAGGAACCTGCCTACCCCCGGGCCAGCAGCCTGTGGATCTCAACTGCTCAGGGCCTTCCCCACTAATTAATAAATATTTGACTTTCCCATTATGGAGTTAATATGCAAACTTTGAGTCACACGCTGCCAAAAATACAGGCTGTGCAGAAGCCCCAGAGGGGCACCATGGGGGCTGGCCGCGAGATGGGGGTACTCAGGGACTGGGCCTCGTCCCTGTCCAAGGGTCCCAAGGAGGGTGGAGCCAAGGCAGCTGTCCCAGGAGGCAGACATGAGCACCCACCCTCCTCAGCTGGACCTTGGGTAAGTGATGTGGCCTCTCTGTGCCCCAGGCTGCTCTTCTGTGGCTGAGGGTAGCGTGCCCATGCTGCCCCATCCCCGTGAATAGGGCACAAGCTTTGGGACTGTCTAGGGGTCAAATACGGGCTATGCCCTGATGGGGGTGTGTATGTATGGTCTTGGACAAGTTAGTGACTGTGCCTCAGTTTCCTTTGCTGTGATATGGAGACAGGAATGGAAGGAGGGGACCCTGCAGGGCTTAGCAGCTGACCCAGACACCTCACCTGCCCCCATCCCAGGGGCGGGAGCCTCTTTCCCTCAATATCCATGCCCACAAGGGGGCAAGAAACTCCGCCACCCATATTGCTCATGATAGATGAGAAGCTTTGAAGGGCTTGTCATCCAAGAGGATCAGGGAGCAGCTCTTCCCCAATTCCAACCCTCACCCCACCCCCACCCTACAGATCCTCAGGACACTGACAGGCTGGAGCTACTGCCCAAGTGAACCGCCGTCCACCAGCATTCCTGCAGGTGCCACTGCTTCCACTCATGCTAATAAAAGACGGAAGAAACAAAGCAATTTAAAATTCCAATGAAATTAAAAATAAATCTAGGGCCGCACAGCAGATTCAGTTATGTAGCTGTTGCTGAGTGCAGCTTGAGGGATGGAAGGAAGGTCTGGGGCCGCCCCCTGCCGCGGGTACCAAGCGTGCAAGAGGACAGAGGCTCGGAGATGAAGGGCCGGGAGCGGGCCAGATAGATCTCATCCCTGTTTAGGATTTAACAACTAAAGCTAAGCTCCGAGCCAACTAGGAAGGAAGTCAACCTCCTTCATTTACCAGAGTCCAACCATGATCCACTACAAACAAACTTGAGGTTTGATAAAATCAGAGGGAGACAAAGATCCAAATCACTGCTTGTCCACACACTGCACAGAGGCTGTGGCCAGCACAGATAAGCGAGGACACGTAAATTAAAAGGTAGTATAAAGATTAGAAAGGAATAAAATTATCTGCATAGAAAAACCCAAGAACCCAGTTGCAGTAGTCCCAGCTACTCAGGAGGAGTTCAAGAGATCAGCGTGGCCAACATATTGAGACCCTGTCTCTAAAAAAAGAAAAAAAAAGAAAACCCAAGAGAATAAGACGTTAGCAACATAAGATCAACATACTAACACAACTGTACTCCTTGACAGCAGAGGCTGGCAAACATTTTCTGTGAAGAGCAGATATTTTCAGCTTCGCGGGCCATACAGTTTCTTTTGTAATTTATTAACACTCCAGTTCCTGCAGGAATACAGCCACAGACATACATAAATGAATGGGTGTAACTGTGTTCCAATAAGACTTTATTTACAAAAGCAGGCAGCAGGCCAGATTTGGCCCACAAGGCAGTAGTTTGGGACTCTTTCTTTTTTGAAACAGGGTCTTGCTGTCACCCTGACTGGGCAGTGGCGTGGTCATGGCTTGCTACAGCCTCAACCTCCTGGGCTCCAGTGATTCTCGCACCTCAGCCTCCTGAGTAGCTGGGACTACAAGCTCATGCCACCATGCTCAGATAATTTTTTAATGTTTAGTAGGGATGGGGTCTCACTATGTTACCCAGGCTGGTCTTAAACTCCTGCCTCAAGTGACCCTCCTGCCTCAGCCTCCCAAAGCACTGGGATTACAGGCATGAGCCACTGTGCTTAGCCTGTCCATTTTTTGATTCAGCAATTTGTCTTTTTATGAAGTTGTAAAACTTCTTCATGTATTCTAGATACAAGTCCCATATCAGGCGCATGATCTGCGAATATTTTCTCCCAGTCTGGAGTTGTCTTCACTTTCTTTGTGGTATCCTTTGAAGCACAAAAGTTTTGAATTTTGATGATGTCAGGATATCTTTGGTCACTTGTATTTTTGGTAAGAAGGCTTTGCATATCCCAGGGTCATTTTAGCTCTTTCATTTAGGTCTGTAATTCTTTTCTTTTTTTTTTTTTT
>NW_012105919.1:342064-367265 GCF_000951045.1 Mandrillus leucophaeus
TTTTGAGACGGAGTCTCTCTCTATCGCCCAGGCTGGAGTTAAGTGGCGCCATCTCGGCTCACTGAAAGCTCCACCTCCCGGGTTCATGCATTCTCCTGCCTCAGCCTCCCGAGTAGCTGGGATTACAGGCGCCTGCCGCCACGCCTGACTAATTTTTTGCATTTTTTTTTTAGTAGAGACGGAGTTACACCATGTTAGCCAGGATAGTCTTGATCTCCTGACCTCATGATCTGCCCACCTCGGCTTCCCAAAGTGCTGGGATTACAGGCGTGAGCCACCGCGCCTGGCCTATTTCTGGATTTTCTATTCCATTGATCTATATATCCATCTTTATGCCAGTACCACACTGTCTTGATTCCTGCAGCTTTGTATTAAGTTTTGAAATCAGAAAGTGTAAATCCTCCAACTTTGTCCTCCTCCTTCAAGATTGTTTTGGCTATTCTGAGTCCCATGAAGTGTAGTCTCAGCTTGTCAAGTTCTGCAAAGAAGCCAGCTGAGGTTTTGATAGAGATTTGCATTGGATTTATGGGTCAACTTAGAGAATATTGTTGTCTTATTATTGTCTTCCAATCCATGAACATAGGGTGTTTCCATTTATTTCTTTCAACAATGTTTTACAGTTTTCAGATTTTGAGTTTTGCTCTTTCATTAAATTTATTCCTCAGTATTCTTTTTGATGCTGTTGTAATTGGAATTTTTTTAATTTTTGGATTGTTCATTGTGAGTATATAGAAACTGTTGATTTTTGTATATTGATCTTGTATCCTGTAACCTTGCTGAACTTCTTTATTCTAATAGTTTTTTAGTGAATTTCTTCGGCTATCCTGTATACAAGATAATGTCATCTGTGACTAGAGATGGTTTTACTTCTTTCTAATATGAATGCTTTTTTTTTTGTCTAATTGCTCTGGCAAAAACTTTTATTACAATGTTGAATAGGAGTGGAAAGATACTTTGTCTTATTCCTGATTGTAGAGAGAAAGAATTCAGTCTTTTACCATGAAGTGTCATGTTAACTATGTAGTTTTCATAGTTTTTTGAATATTTTTATCATGAGGGATATTGATTTGGCAAATGCTCTGTGTCTACTGGGATGAACATGTGGTAGTTGTCCTTCTGTCAATATGGTATTAACATTAATTGATTTTTGGATGTTGAACTAACCTTGCATTCCTGGGATAAATCCCACTTGGTCATGGTATATAATCCTTTTTCTAAGTGGCTGGATTTAGTTTTGCTAGTATTTTGTTGGTTTTTGCATCTGTATTCATAATGGCTATAGGTCTATAGTTTTTTGTGTGTAATATCTTTGTTTGGTTTTAGAATTAGGATAATACTGGTCTTACAGAATTCATTTGGAAGTGTCCTCTCTTTTTTTAATGGAAGAGGTTGTGAATAATTAATTCTTATTTAAATGCTTGGTAGAATTCACCCATGAGGCCATCTAGGTCTGGGCTTTTCATTGTGGGTAGTGTTTTGATTGCTAATTCAATCTCTTTACTTGTTATAGGTCTATTCAGATTTTCTATTTCTTAAGTTAGTCTTGGTAGTTGATGCCTTTCTAGGAATTTGTCCATTTCCTCTAAATTATGAAACTCTGACAAAAGAGGCAAATGGCCTTTATGGAGAAGATAAGTTTATTCAGTGGTATTTTTTAAAGACCTAAATAAACTTAGAAATATGTCATGCATATAGACAGAGATTCAAATGGAAGAAGTTCAATCCAATCCCTATATCTTGAGCATTTATGTGTGTGTAACTCAAAAGCTGACTTAATTGATAAAAACAAAGGGACCAAAAATGGCCAAGGCACTTTTGAGAAAGAAGTATCAG
The DNA here is from genome assembly GCF_000951045.1 of Mandrillus leucophaeus. Lineage (NCBI taxonomy): Eukaryota > Metazoa > Chordata > Mammalia > Primates > Cercopithecidae > Mandrillus > Mandrillus leucophaeus. Next base: position 343,898 of record NW_012105919.1, read on the forward strand.
GGTTGGGGAAGGGGCTTGTCCTGTTACAGCTTAAAGTTGAGACAGTGGGATCAGCACAAGGACCAGGAGACAAAGCAGAGATTGCAGATCACTGGGGAGACAAATGCCATGCTGGGACAAGTGGTTATCCATAGGGAATAAGTGACAGAGGAGCCCTACCTCACACCATACCCAAAAAGGAATCCCAGGCAGACTAGAAATCTAACTTTTGGAAAGCGAAACCATATCATTCTTCGATGAAAATGATGGAGAATATAATCCCCAGGATAGAAAGGATTTCCAAAATGAGAGAAAAAAAAGACAAGCCACAAATTGCGAGTGGGTGTCTGCAACACTTATAATGAACCAGTGTCCAGAATAGAGAGCCACGGATGTGGCTGCAGAAAGACAGTGATGGGAACAGGCAGAGAGCCAGTGGTGGGGAGGGAACGGGACAGGTAGGTGAGTCAGAACAACACATATATGGTTGGAGACAGACAGGAGTAGGTCTATGTCTGGAGGAAGGTAGAGATGAGGCCAGGCTAAAGGCAAAAGGACAGGCAGCAACATCAGGACAAGACAGGAAACACAGACAAATCTGGAGCCTTGGGTGCAGGCAGAGAGTAAGGTGTGGGCTCCCAAAGACAGAGCCCTGCTAGGGAGTGGGCAAGGGAAACTGAGGAACATGGGAGTATCAAGAAAGTCAGGCTAGAGAGGGATTAAAGTGTTCCCAGCCCCACCTGCAGAGCTACCTTGGCTGCTTCAGGGCTGTGGGGTATAGAAGTTGTGTGTGGATAAACGTGTGCCTAGAGCACCTGACTGTCTTTGTATGTTGAGGGTGTCCCTGAATGTCTGGGCACACATGTGAGCACCTCAGCACATGTATGTAGCTTGCATGTGTGCACATGTTAGAGAACGAGAGGCAGGGTCCTTTGTACAGGGCTCATTGTTCCCTGCTACCCTCCATTGCCATTTCTGGCCCAGAAAGAGCTAGAAGGAAGGTGGCTAGCCTTTTCTGAGCACCTGTACCAGGCTGACTGACATGCATTCTGTCATTTCATCTCCATTCCCCTGCCCTCAGGGGAAACAGACATCAGGAGAGCTGCAGTCACTTTTCCTGAGGTTCCCTGGCTGGTCACTGGGGCACGTGGATTCACACCTGTGGCTGACCTCAGGAGCCCTCAGGCTACCGCCCCAGTCATTGGGCTGGGGCAGGGTCCCTGGGACAGCCAGGAAGGTATGGAGCAGCCACTCCTGCCCCTCCCATAGAGGCTGGAGAACAGCTGTGTCTGCCCTAGCCCAGCCGCCATCCCTGCCCCCCTTCCTGGGCGACCTCATTAGGGATTCTGCCTCTGCCACCAGCTAATTAGTGTCACGTTAATTGAGTATTCAGGAGGCTGCCACCTCCAAGGGCAGAGTGTGGCAGCGAAGGGGAATGCAGATGTGGAGCTGCTCCCCCCGACGAGCTGGGGCCAGGCCCTGTGCCAGGGACCCCTTCCATCCTAGAGAAGCCCTGGATGCCCCTTGCTCCCCCATTTCAACACAGATAATACCCTGCGCCCTCACAAAGGAGGCAGTAGACAAAGCATGCAACAGCTTGAGAAAGAAACGACAGTGGGTGAACACCTACTGTGTGCTTGCACACCTTTCACTCTCCCCTCTCCTATGGGAAGGCGAGAATTTGCTCCATTCTACAGTCCAGAAAGCTGAAGTCCACCAAGGGAACCCCTTCTCCAGGGGCATGCCCAGTGAAGCAGTAGGAACCTAGGACCGCAGGGGGATCCAGGAGGTAGCTCCGGTGCCAGAACTCAGCTCCAAGCCTCCTGTCCGCCGCTCCCATCTCCTTGGACAGGTGACTTGCCCTCTCTGAGCCTCAGCTGCTCATCTGTCAAATGGGGGCAGCCCCAGAATGCACCCCACAGGGTGATGAGGGCTGAAGAACAGACACGCCTCTCCCTGGACCCAGCCTGGCCCTGCCTGGCTCACTCTGCGGTAGGTGCCTGGGGTCCCATATCACAGGCCCTGTGGTGCAGTGTTGCAGTGCAAGCTCCTCACTGCTCCACGGTCCCTCTGCGCATCCCCAGCCCACTCCGCCTGCCCTGCCCCCTCCTCAGCTTCTGGAGGCCTGCTCTCGTGTCTCCCTGTAGCAACATTAAATCCCACTCAAAGGGCTGGTTTTAATTGACTTAATATACTCGTTAATAACCGCATCTATTTAACACACCTGTAAAAGGCCCATACCATTAACTTAATGGCAGCGGCAGCTCATCCAGCACTTCCAGCCCAGCCAGCCTTTTACATTTCCCGACAAGTCTTTAATGGGGGCCACAGCAGGCAGAGGCAGAGCAGGGGAAGGAGTGGCCCAGTACACAGTGGGGAGCACCCTGGTTTCTGCACATTCGAGCCCAGATGCTGCCTGGCAGTTGCCCCTGCAACCTCTCAAAGGCCTGGGAACGGGATTCTTTGGCCTTGGAGCCGCCATCTATGGGACGCTTCCCAAGCACCCTTGGTGGTGGCAGCCACAGTTATTTAGATGTCAGGGTGGTGAGAAAAAACAGGATCTGCCCTAGAAGGTCTCCAAATCTAGACCAGGATAAAAGTCGACCGTCAGCTACAGCATGGGGGTCCTACGAGGGCACGTCAGGGGCTGCCTGGCTGGGGGACACCTTGGCTGAGATCTGAGGGTCAGGAGAGCCAGTGGGCCAGGGGTGTGTAGGCAACTTCTCTTACTGCATTTACCCAGCACACAGCGCAAGCTCCTACTGTGTAGCACGCACCAGTGGGCACCAGTGCATGGTGGAGTGCTGGGTCCCTGCCTCATAGACAACACCCCCCCAACAGTCCCACATTCACCACTTTGGATCAGGTGCTGTGCCCCACAGATGAGGCCCTTCGCATAGGGGTGTCAGGCAGGGGAAACAGATGCAGACTGGGAGAGCAGTCTGTCCAGGTAGTCAGCACGGGGAGGCAGCGCTTCAGTTAGACCCTAAAGGACCAGTGAGGCTTCGGTTATGGAGGGAAGAGGGCACATCAGTGTGAGAGAACGGGCCCAAGCCACAGTACTGACGCTGCCCAGTGACTGAGAGCAGAGGCCAGGGGGATGGAGGACCTGGGCTCAAATCCTGGCTCACACATCCTCTCACGGCCACCAGAGGTCTCAAACTGGCGGCCTGTGGGCCACATCCCGCCCACCTGGTGTGTGGTTGGCCCTGCTGGGTATTTGAACGCTGCTTAAATGTGAATTTTCTCTGGACAGGACACACCCTCCCCGCCCACCTCAGTCCCTGCCATCTGTCCTCTATAGGCATTTGTTTGTGCCCCCCGCTTGACACTCTACTCCTCGAACGTCTGACCTTCTCTTCTGAAGCACGGGGCTGCCATGAGGACTGCGCAAGGGCAAGGCCGTGAGGGTTTGCCACAATGCCTGGCCTGGAGGGAATAGTCAACAGAGGGTGGCATATGAGAGGAAGCTGGGCCGGGCGTGGTGGCTCAAGCCTGTAATCCCAGCACTTTGGGAGGCCGAGACGGGTGGATCACGAGGTCAGGAGATCGAGACCATCCTGGCTAACATGGTGAAACCCCGTCTCTACTAAAAATACAAAAAACTAGCCGGGCGAGGTGGCGGGCGCCTGTAGTCCCAGCTACTCGGAGGCTGAGGCAGGAGAATGGCGTGAACCTGGGAGGCGGAGCTTGCAGTGAGCCGAGATCGCGCCACTGCACTCCAGCGTGGGTGACACAGCGCGAGACTCCGTCTCAAAAAAAAAAAAAAAAAAAAAGAGGAAGCTGGGGACGCCGTGTGTGGCTCCAGGGGCCTGTGGGAAGGAGGCCTGGGCCAGGTGGCCAGGGCCTTGAATACTACCCTGAGCAGCTCAGACTCACACAAGCAGGAGCTCAGTGGAGGGCGTTACAGAAAGAGGCAGCTGGGAGCTTGGAGGCAGTGGAGGGGGCTCTGACGAAGTCATCACCAACCCTACAACCATGTGCCCACTGAGGGTAGGCACTGAGCTAGGCCAGCTCTTAACAGCTCTCACAACACCTCCCAGGTCAGCAGCAGTATTCACCCATTTCACATGAGGGAAAATGAAAGCTCAGAGAGGGACAGTGGTGTGCCTAGGGCCACACAGCCAGTGTGTGGCAGAGCTGGGATTTGAACCAGAGCCATGGCTCAGAGTCCACATTCCACCTGCAGCCCCACCCCCAGGCGCTGTAAGGCTGCCCCCCAGGCCTGTGTCTTCCCAGGAGTAGAAACTGCCTCACCAAGGCGGGTGGGGAGCCAGAAAGGGCCACAGGAGTAAGAGGAGCTTTGATGCAGCTGCCAAGGGCACTACCCCAGGCTCCAGGCAGGACCCGAGGAAGGCAGGGAGCTGTGCACCCCTCCCCACATCCTAAATCAATACTCAGTCACTGGCTACTGGCAATTATAGAAAAGCACAGAGAAATAAAATCCCCCTGCCATCCCATAACCCGCGCCCTCTTCCCCAGGTGGGCTGCGGTCAGCATTTGGGGCTTGTTTCTTCACGCCTTGGTTCCACCTCCTTCCAGAGAGGAGAGCGCCTGTGAGGGTGTAGTAAGCTACAGGCACGTGGGAGCAGCCTCTTTCCATGTGCCTGCCCCGTCCATATCCCCCACATCTCCAGGGCCTCTCGAACCTCATGTTTAGGGCCCAGCAAGTCCCATTGCTTCTGAGGGCCCCTGGGTGTGGGTACTCTGCCTAGAGCCGGCAGTTGGGCAGCTCCTAGGGCTTCCTTTGGCCCCTCTCCAGCCAGCAGCCTGAGGGGTCTTAGGAAGACCCCAGTCAGATCTCTGTCTTCTTGGCTCAGAACCTTCCAACGTGGAAGAAGCCCCCACCCTTTGTTGATTGTATGCTCTTGGGAAACTCTGAACTTCCACTTCCTGCTCTGTACAGCGGGACCTGCATGAGTCACCTACTGCTGTGTGACAAGCGAAACTCAGTGGCTTAAGGCAGCAACAGTCACTTAATATCTCTCATGGTTTCGGTGGCTTAGGAAGTCGGGAGCAGCTTGCCTGAGTGATTCTGCTCAGGGTCTCTCATGAGGTTGCAGTCAGGATATTGGCCAGGGCTGCACTCTCATCTGAAGGCCTGACTGGGGCTGGAGGATCTACTTCCAAGAAGTCTCACATGGTCTTCTTGGCTGCAGTTCATGGCCACATGGGCCTCTTTCTCCATGGGCTGCTCCGGTGTCCTGACACAGCAGTGGCTTCCCCCAGAACAAGTGGTCTGAGTGAGTGAGTGAGGAGGAAGCCATAACTACTTTTATGACTGAGCCCTGGAAGTCATATTCTTTCACCTCCAGAGTATCATACTAGTTATACAGGTCAGTCCTATTTAGTGTGGGTCTCAGGGACTGGACAGGGCATGAATACCAGGAAGTATAAAAATCATTAGTGTGAGTGGCAGATCATGGAGGCCAGCTGCCAAATGTCATAACTTGTCTGTTTCCTCATCAGTAAAACGGGGACTATCTCCCACCTCTAGGTTGTTGGGGCCTCCAAACGAGAGTCGTGAAGAAAAACCATGGAGGCTGGACGCCGTGGCATCTCAAAGTGCTGACCTGTAATCCCAGCACTTTGAGACACCAAGGTGGGAGGGTCACTTGAGCCCAGGAGTTTGAGACCAGCCTGGGCAACATGGTGAGACCCCATCTCTACAAAAAATATAAAAATCAGCCAGGTGTAGTGGCACACCCTTGTAGTCCCAGCTACTTGGGAGACTGAGGCAGCAGGATCACTTGATCCTGGGAGGTCGAGGCTGCAGTGAGCTATGACTGTGCCACTGCATTCTACCCTGAGTGAGACCCTGTCTTAAAGAAAAAAAAAGAAGAAGAAGAAAAGCCATGGCCATGGAGCCTAGCACATTAACTAGACACTCACCAAAATGAGCTCCTGTGTTATGGCAGTTTCTGTGGAATGGCAGAGGGACCAGGTCACCCTCACTGAGCCCTGTTGACCACATGGGGGCAAAATGCCCCTTCTTTCAGTGAATGGGGACTAGGAACAGGCATTTTTCTTCTTCTTCTTCTTAAGGTTTTAAACACCTAATTTATTCCATCCATTAGATAGATTTTGTAGATTTAATCATTTTCACAGTTGGTGGCTCATTGGATACTCAAGATAAACTCCAAATGAAAGTATAATGGTGAGGACAAATGAGTTTTCACACCACAATGGCAGAAACTTGCTTGGGAAGAGAGTTTAAGAGGAACAAAAATACATACAGATACAATTTTTTTTCCCCGGCAGCTGCTTTTGCTGACTCCAGTAGGTTACCACAGTTAATTTCACCAGTTTTGTTCATCTGTAAAATTGCATAAAAGTGACATTTTTGTGCTCATTATAGCAACTGCTGATTTATGGCTGGTAAATGAAGAGCTGGTCCCTTTTTTGCGGGACTCTCCGAGTGGCGCTAAGTGCCCATGAAATTGCTTGTATAATGTAGTTTAAATCCAATCTCGGAGAAAGATTCCCCCGTTGGCCAAAGTGACATTTCCATTCTCCACACCGAGTTTATTTTAGGCCACTTAGGAGGAGGCTGCCCCGGGCAGCGTCAGGATGGGGGCCATGGCCGGTCTACTTGCCCAGCTCCAGCGAGGCCGGGTGGATGGAGAGCCACCTATTTCTTCACTCCCTGCTGCCCTGGCCAGGTCAGACCACACCGTTCACCCCGGGGCAGAGGCAAATAAGCCGACGGAAGCTCACTTGCCTAGGCTCATAGGCCTGCCCATGCCTTACCCTGCTTAAAACCTCCCATGGCTGCCCAGTGTTCCCAGGTCGGGGCTTCTCCCCCTTGGTACCGCTGACAGTTGGAACTGGACCCTTCTCTGTGGCAGAGCTGTCCTGTGCATTGTAGGATGTTTAGCGGCATCCCAGGCCATGACCCACCCAATGCCAGTAGCACCTCTACCCCTAGCTGTGACAGCCAAACATGTCTCTACACACAGCCAGAGTGCCCCGTGCAGCGAGAGCCGCTGTCCTGCAGCGAAGAGGCTCTCCCTGCTCTGGCTCGAGGCCCTCCCGGCCAGCTGCCTCTCTTGGGCTTCTCTCTGCAAGCCTGCCCCAGGCTTCCTCTCTCCTCCTGAGTCATTTACAGTTTCCACCAGACTACTTACCTCCCAGGGCCGTTGCCTGGGCTGTTTACTCTGCCTAAAATCTGTTTCTCTCCTCCCTTTTCACCCCTTCTACCAGTGGCCCAGGACTTAACCAGGATATCGTTCCTTTTTGGAAGCTGTCTCTGGACCCCCATGTCCCGCCACTGCCTGTTCCTCTCCATCCCGTTTCACTTGGACGAGCCCCGAGGGTGTCAGGGACAATGCTTTAGAAGGATGGGACGTGGCCTGTGGCCTTCTGATCAGTGGGGAGGTAGCACGGTCCGCACTTTATCCCCGCTGCAATGCCAGTCCCACCTGTGCCCGTTGGAAGGGTGGTGTGAGCCCCCTGCCCCTTCCTTATCTGGGAGGGCCCTTTCTCTGGGCAGACGGGGAGGGTATTAATACTAACGCTCACAGAACGCCAGCTTTTGTTAATGCCATCTACCGTGCGTGACCTGTCAAACCCTCCCAGCCACCTTGGGAAGTAGTATTAGCAACAGCATCACCCCATTTCACAGATGAGGAAGCAGAGGCTGAGTGGTGAAGCTCCTCTCCCAAGCCCCCCGAGAGTCATGAGCTCTAAGCACCTGTGATGTACCTCACCCCTTACTGAGCCCCCTGGTGCCTCTATTCCTTGAGGCCACCTTGCAGACCTGGCATGATCATGACCCCCTTTCTACAGGTGGGAAAACTGAGGCTCAGCTGGGCAAACTACATGCCCAGCGCCATTCCATCTGCCTCATGAACTCTACCACCACCACTCTCCACACCCCCTCGGCCCCAGGAAAGCCGTGGGCTACCCTTGGGAATGTCTCAGGACCAGGGAGGGGCTTTGGATCGGGGCAGGAGTCTGCCCACCATGGCCCTCCTTCCCCACGGCAGGGCCAGTTGTGTCCACTTACAGTGGCACTACTGGGTACAGCCTGCAGCACAGAGCATACCCTTCAGCCCCACGTGGATGGCTCACTAAAAAGGCAGCAGCAGCCACACTGGCCTTGCAGGTGACCAGTAGACTCAGGGAGGGGCCGGGAAGCAAGAGACAGCAGCTCGCTCTGGCGCTAAGCCCCATCTGCCCTGTTCACATAGGAGCACGCTTCACCAGCCCATGAGGTGGGCAGGGGGTCACCATCCCGTTTCACAGGTGAGGAAGGGAGGCACAGGGAGGATAAAAGGGTTAGAAGGAAGGAATGTCCCCAGAGTGGTGACAGAATAAAAGATGACACCAAGCACTGGCAGGTTGTGGGGTCACTGGAACTCCTGTGCTCTGCGGGTGGGAGTGTAGCCGGGCATGGTCTCACAGGTAAATGGTCAGGCATTTTCTCCCGAAGCCGGGCAGCGGCATCTGCCCCGTGACCCAGAAATTCCATTCCTGGGTATATTTCCAACAGAACTCTGCATGTGCTAGGGGCCATGGCACTGTATTTATTTACTTTTATTTTTTTGAGACAAGGTCTTGCTCTGTCGGCCAGGCTGGAATGCAATGGCACAGTCACAGCTCACTGCAGTCTCCAAGTCCTGGGCTCAGGTGATCCTCCCACCGCAGCCTCCAAAGTAGCTAGGACTACAGGCATGCACCATGATGCTTGGCTTTTCTCTCTCTCTCTCTCTCTCTCTCTCTCTCTCTCTCTCTCTCCCCCCCTCTCCCCCTCTCTCTCTCTTCTTTTCCATAGAGATGAGGTCTTGCTGTGTTGCCCAGGCTGATCTTGAGCTCCTGGGCTCAAGCAATCCTTCCACAGTTTCCCATAGTGCTGGGATTACAGGTGTGAGCCACCTCACCCAGCCTGTGGCACTATTTCTATCAGCTAGAAACAACCCAAATACCATCAAGAATAGAAAGGATGGGCCAGGCACAGTGGCTGGTGCCTGTAATCCCAGCACTTTGGGAGGCCGACGCAGGAGGATCACTTGAGCTCAGGAGTTTGAGACTGGCCTGGCCAAAGTGGCGCAACCCCATCTCTGTAAAAAATACAAAAATTAGCCAGGTATAGTGGCGTATACCTAGGATCACCTGAGCCTAGGAGGTCAAGGCTGTAGTGAGCCGTGATTGCACCACTGCACTCCAGCCTGGGTGACAGAGCAAGACCCTGTCTCTAAAAGAACAGAAAGGATGAACAGATTGAGGCATAGTCACACAATAAATACCATATAGCAGTGAGACAGGCCAAACTACTCCCCACGCAGCCACCTGGATGACTCTCACATAGTATGAAGTGACAGAAGCCAGGTGCAAATGAGTACATACTGTAGAATTCCATCTTACCACTTACACAAACCAGGCACAACCAGTCCATGTTAGAAGTCAGGATAGTGGTTAGCGTGGTGTGGTTAGAGACTGGGAGGGCCCCGGGGACCCTGCAGGGGATTAGCAATGTCCTGTCTCTTGGCCTGGGTGCCATAAAACAGTTGTGTTCCTTTTGTGAAAGTTCATCAGGCTTATGATGCAGGCAGTTCCCTGCACTTTACACTCAAATTCAAAGTTTAAAAATGTAGAAGGAATAAGGAATGAAATGAATGGGAAATGAGTGGAGGGGGAGGGACTCGTGAGCCCTGTGGGGAAAGGTAGGCGTGGCCTCCTGATGGACCCTCACACGCGCTTTCCTCCCGCAGGCGAGGCGGTGGCCAGCGCCATGCATTCCTCCCGCTACCCAAGCCCGGCAGAACTGGACGCCTATGCCGAGAAGGTGGCCAACAGCCCGCTGTCCATCAAGATCTTCCCCACCAACATCCGTGTGCCCCAGCACAAGCACCTCAGCCGCACAGTCAATGGCTATGACACCAGTGGCCAGCGCTACAGCCCCTACCCACAGCACACCGCTGGCTACCAGGGCCTTCTGGCCATTGTCAAGGCCGCGGTTTCCTCCTCCAGCACGGCCGCACCAGCTGGGCCCGCCAAAAGTGTGCTCAAGAGCGCCGAGGGCAAGCGGACCAAGCTGTCACCGGCCGCCGTGCAGGTGGGCATTGCGCCCTACCCAGCGCCCAGCACTCTGGGGCCCTTGGCCTATCCCAAGCCACCTGAGGCGCCTGCTCCACCACCCGGCCTGCCTGCAGCCGCCACTGCCGCCTCCGTCATCCCCCTGCCAGGCCGGGGCCTGCCCCTGCCACCTTCCAACCTGCCCTCCATCCACAGCCTCCTCTACCAGCTCAACCAGCAGTGCCAGGCCCCGGGCGCCGCACCCCCTGCCTGCCAGGGCGTGGCTGTTCCCCATCCCAGCCCTGCCAAGCACGGCCCAGTGCCCAGCTTCCCGAGCATGGCCTACTCGGCCGCAGCCGGTCTGCCCGACTGCCGGAAAGGCACTGAGCTGGGCCAGGGAGCCACCCAAGCCTTGACATTGGCTGGGGCCACCAAGCCTGCAGGGTACGCAGACAGCGGCCTGGATTACCTGCTGTGGCCGCAGAAACCACCCCCACCACCGCCCCAGCCACTGCGTGCCTACAGTGGGAGCACGGTGGCCAGCAAGTCCCCCGAGGCTTGTGGGGGCCGGGCATATGAGCGGGCCAGCGGGTCACCCCTCAACTGTGGCGTGGGGCTGCCCACCAGCTTCACCGTGGGCCAGTACTTTGCAGCCCCCTGGAACAGTGTGCTGGTGACCCCCACCAGCGACTGCTACAACCCGGCGGCGGCAGTGGCAGTCACGGAGCTGGGGCCGGGGGCAGCCCGGGAGCTGGCTGGGCCTCCCGCAGATGCCCTCTCGGGCCTGCCCAGCAAGAGTGTGTGCAACACATCGGTGCTGAGCAGCAGCCTGCAGTCGCTGGAGTATCTCATCAATGACATCCGGCCGCCCTGCATCAAGGAGCAGATGCTGGGCAAGGGCTATGAGACGGTGGCCGTGCCCCGGCTACTCGACCACCAGCATGCCCACATCCGCCTACCCGTCTACAGATAAGGCCTGCCCTGCGGATGCACGGACACGCGGACGGGGCGTGGAGCAGGGAGGCAGGTGGAAGAACAGGGTGGGCGGCTCACAGGGGCGCTCAGCCCCACCCTGTGCCTGCTGATGCCCAGAGGGAAGCCAGGCTGGTTGCCGCCTTGCTGTGGCCGGATGGAGGGTGGCAGGGCAACCTCACATACCAAGGCCCCTCCCCACCATCGGTTGCCCCAGGACACAGGGAGGGCCTGGGGGCAGCCACTGACGCCCACGCCTTCCTTTAAGCTGGCAGAGGCAGGGAGAGAAAAACCACTCGAAAACAAGAATGGCTCTTTCTGGGCCTCCTGGGACAGAGGCCCAGGCTAAGGTGGGGTGCAGGAAGAAACAGGCGCACCAGAGTCAGGGTGGGGGCAGAGCAGCCCCCAGGGGTCAGGCAGCTATGTCTCCCCACACTGACTCCCCAGTATTCTGGAAAAGGGGCACAGGAGGCCGATAGGAAGTCACTGGGCCCAGAATGTCTCCCCACCAGCCAGGTGAAGACCACTCTGACAGAGGCCCCAGCGACTATACCAGTCCCCCTGTTCCTCCTCTCCTTGCCCCCACCATTCCTTGCTAACACAGAGTTGCACCCCATCCCCATTCTTCAAACCCTGGACTACCATCTTCCCTCTTCTCTCCAATACATCTTATAGGGCTGCTGAGTACAGTTGTGCAAGCTGTGCACTGCACAAGGGCACCTTGTCCAAGGAGACACCACTTTCACCCAAACTTGTGTATTTATTACAATTTTCTGCATCTTGAGGAAGGGGCGTCATTTTCCTGTTCGCACAAAGGCACCACAGGGGCTAACAATGGGCCTGCAATCTTAGATCCCATTCAGAGAGAACCTCCCTTGCCTTTGAGGGGTCTCTTGGGACCGTCCTGGTTTTAACTGGGAGGCCTAATCCAACTCCTTTCCTGCAAACCACCCTCCAAGGCCTGTCCCACACGATCAAGTGGGGGAAAGACAGGCAGGAGTCCCCTCATGAAGTCCCCAAGTCCTGGCCCCTCTGGCGCTCTGGAAGCGGTACTGTATCTCTCTCCAAGGCCTGTTCAAGCACTAAGTGCATTTACAAATCTCTGAGAATGTTTTTTTTTTATACTAAAATTGACCATTATATTCTACTGTGAGAAGTGCAGTCTGCACTATATTGTTTTAAAAACGAAGAGAAAGAAAAAAAAAGGAAAACACAGATGGTGCCTCAGCTGTCGGGTTGCTTTCGTAGCTCTTGTTTTCGTTTTCTTTCTTCCTCCCCTTAGGAGTGAAAGGGGCTGTCTCCTCCCAGCTGACCAGGCTTGCAGCCCAGGAGGGAAGCGGGCCAGGAACCTCCGGGTACCTCCTGTGCGTGGGGCATTCCGCACTCAGTGCTTCCCCTCTTCCAGCTCTTTCAAGATGGACATTGTCATTTAGCACACAGGCCGATGGCCGCTAGGTCACGGCCAGCGATCCATCCCCACAGCAGCAGAGACAGAACCAAACGGGGCCCTCTTCCTCGTTCCCTCGATGGTGGTCTCGAGGGGGCATCTCTCCTCCACAATTTATTCCCAGCTCTTCCTCTGTACCTGGCATGCTCCAAGGGGCCATGGTGGCAGTGGGGCTGGGGACAGGCCACAGTGGCTAGGCAGCAGCCATCTCCATGGCCAACTGCATCTCAGCCAGGCCAGACACCCCAGTGCCCACCCACCCCCTGCTGTGGTGCCCGGGGATTTGCAGGAGACCACCCCCGCCCCAGGGAGCTCAGCATTTATTAGGCCCTGGCTGTGGACCAGGCATCTTCCTACATACTGTATCTTGTCAGAGCCCCACAACACCCTTGCAGGGGGGGGAGGCGTTCTAGAGGAGAAAACTAAGACTTGAAGCAATCTGTGCGAGGTCACACAGCAAATCTGTGGGAAGCTGGGGTTCAAACCTCACAACATGGACTCTTCCCTGTGTCCCGTTCCTGCCTTCGCCTCCTCCCATCTCTTCTCCCCCAGCCTCCTAACCCAATATTAGGGCCGGAGAACTGGAGAGCTCCCAGCTAAGGCAGGCCTCCCCTCCCATTCACAGAGCCCTGCTCGGGTGGCTGGCAATGGTGAAGTCCAGGGCAGAGATGGGGCAGAGGGGACGCCTTGGATTTGACTCTGCGGTGGGTGGTCCACCTCCCTGAGACCAGGCATCCAAGTCGGGCAGCACATACTACCCAGTCCACAGAAGAGGAAACAGAGGCTCCGAGAGGAAGGGACCGTGTCCGGCGGGGGGGGGACCCGGGCCTTTCTGCACTGGGTCAATGAGCCAAGCACATCACCCCAGCCCCTGGGGAGCAGGAGCCGGGCCCAGCTGGGTGAGGAGCTGGGAAAGGCAGAGCTGCGTGAAAGGCTGCCGGGAATCATCACAAATAGGACACAACTAGTATAAATGGCAATCGACAGAGTGCTTTTCTGATCTCACTAGAGTCTATCAGGTAGGTGATGAAATCATGCCCATTTTACATATGAGGACACAGCCTGACCAACGGCCACAAGGATGTTGAGAGGGAGCGAGGTGTTCTGGCTGCGAGCCCCACCCCCACCCCCATTCATAATCACAGCCCGCCTGGGGGCATCCGGAACCCAGAGGAGCCAGGACAGGGCAAGCCCAGCAGGCCTGGCCTCTGCAGTGGGCTAGACTTGGGTTCCAGTCCTGACAATGCCACCGTGAGTGACTCTAACCAATCCATTTCCCAAGGGGGCGGCACCAGAACCAGAGATGGAATTCAAGCAGACAAAAGCACAGTGTCAGCACTCGGGAGGGAGCAGGGCAGGAAACCAAGGTCTAGGGCCAGGTGTTGCATTGGGAGATGGCCTATGGCTTAGCTGTTCCCAGTCGTCACCACTGGGGCCACCCAAGGACCAACTTGGTCACCCAGGTCCCCATGTCCTTGGTCAACCGCCAGGTGTACCCACACTGGGGCATCAGGAGAGGGGAAGCGGGAGAGGCTGGAGCCACTCTCCATGCCGGGTCTCTCACATTTGGATATCAGGGCAAAGGACGCACCTGCTATCCTGGAAGAATCTCATCCTCCGCAGGGTGGGGTCTGTGCGCGGGGCGTGTGGGGGCGCACGGCACAGTCCAGGTCTGGGCCCAGGAATGCAGCTGGGGCTCTAGCCCTGACTCCCTGTGCCTCCTTGGGCCTCAGTTTCCCCATCTAGGAACTGGGCTGGCTGGTCTCAAAGTGCCCTCTGGTGGCCATTCTAGCATGGTTTCTTTATACAATCAATCAGCTTTGATTACCACATTGACGGGGGAGGACAGGTGACCAAAGCATTGCTATCACTGCTACAATTACCGAGATCCCACACTTACTACAGGCAGACCAGATACCAGGCTTAGGGCTAAACATTACTTGGTTCTCACAACCACTTGGCGCAACAGGTGCATGCACTCACATTACAGACAAGGTTAGTGAGACCCACAGGGCAATCACTTTGCCCAAAGTCACACAGCTGAGGATAAAGAATGACGAAGTGGCTGGGATAGAACACAGGCCTGTCTGATTTTAAGTCTGAGTTCCCAGCCGCAACCCTTTGCAGAGAATAGAAAACAACTTGTCAACCGCCAAATGTGGCCAATTTGGCTCCAGAACGCAGGCCCAGCCTTGGGTCCCAGAGCCCCAACTGCCCAGACGTCCCGGTGGCTGAGGGAGACAGAGAGGAGAAGCCACCATTTCATCCAGGCCCCAGGTGGGAGCTGCAGTCCTTCTCTAGGTCTCTGTTCTGACACTAGAATCCTTCTCTCTCTATTTAGCTGTCCTGGGCTCACACCCTTTACCACAGAGCTGTCTAATATGGTAGCCAGGTGTGCAGAAAACCTCGGCTATCACTACCTGTCATAGCGACCATTAGAAGACCACCCCAGGTCAGAGACAGGTGACCTTACAGAGAGATCAGAGCTGCCCCAGGAGGCCACGGGGGCTCAGGCGCAGACTTGGATAGAGGAAGCTATGTTAGTGGACACTCACCTTTCCAGGGTGGCTCTGTGTTTTCTTCACTCATACCCCTGTCTTTAGATCCCAACCCCATTTCTGGAGCGGGGAAACTGAGACAAGTTCCAACTTCTGAACTTGCCATCCAAACAGCGACTCCTAACTTTGCCCTACTCGGCTCCCTCGGCTGCAGCCTGGACTCCACGCCCAGCTCCACGTACGCCCAGCACCACTGCGCCTGCCCAGTGCTCTTAAAGGGCCCACACCCCGTCCCGCCCCCAACGTTGCCGGAGAAGGTGGGGTCCGGCCAGTGCGGTAGGTGAGAGCAAGGGACTAAAGGTTTTCTGTTTAAATTGCCACCATCACCAGCTGTCCAGCAAGTAGCAGGGGAAGGGGAGGAGGCAGGAAAACTGAACTTAGTATCCCAGTGACTCCACGTGTGACCCTGGGTGACTTGTATGCCTCTCTGAGCCTCAATTTCCAGATCTGTTGAAGGAAGTGGCGAAACCTGGAGGAGTGAGGTGGCACCAAGTGATGTGTGGTCAGCAGGATAGGGCAGATTTGTCCTGTAAGAGGACCCCTCTGAGTGCTGTGGGATGTAGTTGTCTGAGGGTCAGACAGAACTGGTTCCATCCTGAGGCTGTGTGCAGGTGTGTGTGGCCTCAGGCAAGTGATCACTCCTGACTCACCTATTTCCCAGCTGTAAACTGAGGCTCTGATGGGGAGCTGTGGCTCACGTCTGTAATCCCAGCACTTTGGGAAGCAAAGGCTGGAGGATCACTTGAGCCCAGGAGTTCAAGACCAGCTTGGGCAATATCATGAGACCCCATCTGTACAAACAATTTGAAGATTAGCTGGGTGTAGTGGTGTGTGCCTGTAGTCCCAGCTACTCAGGAGGCTGAGGTGGGAGGATCACTTGAGCCCAGGAGGTCGAGGCTGCAGTGAGCCATGATTGCACCACTGCACTACAGCCTGGGCAACAGAACAAGACCTTGTCTTATAAAATAAAAAAAAATGAGGCTACTATTTTAATGTATGTACCATGTGAGGTTTAATTTAGGAGATGGGTGGTCAAATCCCCTGGGTAGCACAGAGCTGCTAGGTAAAAGACGTACAACAAAGTTAGATGGAGTATTCCCATCCTCGCCTAGTGCAGCTGACTTCCAAGTCACCTTGGAAAGTGGGTTTTCCAGTCAAAAGAGTTTGAGAAACAGATGCCTATCCCGGCTCTTGGAGATACACAAATCGTATTAACATATTAAAGACACTAACAAATCCTGCAGGCAAGATTCCCTTTTAACTTTTTTGCAGTGGCACAATCTCGGCTCACTGTAACCTCCGCCTGCCAGGTTCAAGCAGTTCTCCTGCCTCAGCCTCTCGAGTAGCTGGGATTACAGGCATGTGCCACTATGCCTGGCTAATTTTTGTATTTTTACTAAAGATGAGTTTTGCCATGTTGACCAGGCTGGTCTCAAACACCTGACCTCAAGTGATCTGCCTGCCTTGGCCTCCCAAAGTGGTGGGATTACAGGCATGAGCCACCACACCCGGCCCCCTTTTAGCTTTAACCCAGCATTTCCCTAACTTTTTTGACCACCTAAGTTTTTGTTTCCATCTATTTGTACCCCATGGAACAAACAGGACTTCAGGAAATACTGAGTCCTGCCTCTTATTGCAGTTGGGGAAAATGGGTAAGTCCTTTCTCCTCTCTGGACCTCAGTTTCCCCAATTATACCGCAAGGACTCATAATGAGTATGTGGCAGAGCAAGGACTGGAACCCAACCCTGACCTGGAGTCGCTGGGTCTCATTTCCAGTACACCCTAACTGGTCCTGTCCATCGTATTGAGTTAGGCACAAAAGAAGGGTGAGGCCCTCAGGGAAGAGAAGGAAGCCACATTTGAGAAGTAGGGATGAGTACTCTTATTTTGCAAGAAAGGAAACTGAGGTTCAGAGAGGGGAGGCAACTTGCCTGAGGGCACACAGCAATTTGGTCCTGAACTCTCCAGAGGCAGTCAAGACCACCTTCTCTCCTTCTTGGGGTGAGGGTACGAGGGTGGGGATGGGATACTTCCTGTCTCAAACCCTCAGGGCACACCCAATAGGGCGCTCACAGGTGGTCTTCCTGACCACATCCCCAGGTTCCAAGCTTCCTTCTGAACCCCTCTGAGGAGACCCCTGAGTGTGACAGCAGTGGCCCCTGGTGACCAATCTTCAGGACCTCAGCAGCCCCACCCTGTGCTAGCCAAGGGCAGATCTGTGGGATCCAGGGAGCGTACCCCCAAAACTAAGGGGTGCCAACAGCAACGGGGACTCTCTAATGTCACTAAGAATCTTGAGGTGCTAAGAAGACCCTAAGCTGAGATCTGCGGACCTGGGTTTAAGTTCCTGCTCCAAACCCCAACCTCTCCTGCCCTTACCTGTTAGAAGCCATTACAGCTTGCTGCTATGGGGAAATGGAATGTGTGCCTGCTTTTTGGAAAGGCCAAAAACACTAAGTAGTTTAAAAAAAATCCTGCCACCCCCTAGAAAGGTTGAACTCCACCACATCCAGGCTATGTGTCCTCAGCCATGGGCGTTTACTTGATTGGGCCTCACTTTCTTCATCTGTAAAATGGGGATACAAATTTGTACCTGTATCTGCATGATTTGGGCCAAATAACAGAAAATCCCCCTGACTCAGCTGGTTCCAATGAGAAAGAACATTTATTATCTGGAATAATCATAAAAAGCCTTAAGGCAGGGTGGCCCCATGGTTGGTTAATGCAGCAGCTCAATGGCGTCATCAGGGGCCAATGTCCTTTTCATCTTTCTGTTCTGTCAAGGCCCCTCAGGGGCACAAAGTGGCTGCTGCAGTTCCAGGCATCACATCCAGATGCAAGAGTGACCAGCAACAGAGAGGCTAGTCTTTCCCTAGATTTCTCTTACTTTCTCAGAAACTTTTCCCAGAATTCCCCCTCCCCCAGCAGACCTCCCCACTTGTCTCATGGGGCAAAACTGGGTCACATGACTATTCCCATACCAATACCTGGCAAGGGAAGGAGAGTCATGGTGACTGGTTCAGGCGTTGTAAGGAAGAGGAGGCACGATTTCTAGGATGGTACAAACACTGGTTCATGAGCTCACGCGCACAGTTCCTGAGATTATGAATGCCAAACACTGAGCACGGTATCTAATACATGGCAGGTGCCTTATCCATATTGCTTCCCCCTTTCTCTGATTCCCTCTAAGAAGACAAGACTCCCAGCCTGGCCTCTCCTGAGCCAGCCTTCTACCCCTCAATCATGGGGCTTGGGTCTCCACTACTCAGTGCCTCTCCCATCCTGACCTCTGGCCCATCACTGCCCTCCCTCTTATTTCTATCTCAAAAGCTTGGGATGAACAAAGATCACTTCATTGTCCCCAGTGACACTGGATTCCTAAAGAACAAAAGGAGGTGCTAGATTATTATATAAATGCTTTCACCAGGGAGCCAAAAATTAATAACAGCATGAACAGAGGCTGGAGTATTTAACTGCTCCATCCAGACAACTGAAATGATCCAAATACACCGTTATCTGGGCGAGGTGCAGGGACTGACTGCCGACTACATTATCACATTCGGAAATGTCAGAAGCGTGCATTTTGTGGGGAGATGAACAGTGTGGCTGAATATGGCTTTTGATTAAAACAAAATTCCCAGCATTCATCTAAAACAATAATAACAGCTAATAATAACAGGGCATGTAATAATGAACCATTCACAGGCATAAGAGGTAATTGTTCAATTAAGATCCCAGAGTTTCAGAGACTGTCTTTTCTGATGGGGTCCCTTTGTTTTTGCCTCCAGTAGCACTAATTCTTTCCTAGTAGTGCTTTAAACTTGGGAAGAAAAAAGCCCTCCTGTCAAATATGACATACAAGTGCCTTATCATTATTAAATACACATACATGCGCACAATAAGAAGTCCTTGCTGGAATAAAGTTAGGGGTATGAGGCTCTCAGTGAATGCTGACAGGTTTGAGAGCTCCGTGACAGTGACAGGCAACAGCCAGGGCCTTCACTGCAGAAGTGGTCTGGCCTCGTTACCTCTCACTGCCCAGGACCAGAGTGCTTTCTCTCCAGCACGCGTTCTGAGGACAGAATGCCTGGGTTCAGGTCCCAACTCCACCGCTTAGCAGCCAGGTGCCCTGGGCAAGAGGCTTCACCTCCCTGAACCTGTTTCCTCATCTATAATACGGAATATAGTAGACATTTAGTTTTTTTGGCCTGCCCGTGTTCTATTTACTCTCTCTTCTAGTGTCTGTATCCATTAGCTATTGCTGCCTGCACTTAAAACACACAAAAAACCCATGGTATCCAAAAACATTCATTTCTCATGCCGCTGCGGGGTTGCTCTGATCTCAGCTAGGTTGCCTGGGTGTCTCTTATCCTCTTCCCGAGGGCTGGCCCTGGCATGTCTGCTAACATCCCATTGGTCAAGACAAGTCACGTGGTCAAGCCCAGGTGTGGGAAATTATGCTTTGCCCGCAGTAGGAGGACATCACAAAGTTAGACTGCAAAGGGCACAGATAAAGGGAGGAGTGGGGATTTGGGGCAGCTGACTTCATCTAGCACAGGTTTCAACATTCTAACTTAGCTCAGGGCACTGCCGTTCCCCACTTTCAGCCCCCTGGGTCTGGGAGAAGCTAACTACCCCTAGCTCTGGAGATGGCCAAAGAACTCAAGTCTGACCAATCAGAGAGCACTCTGCTTCCCAAGCCACAGTGATTGGTTCAGGAGTGGACACATGACCCAAGTTGGTCCAGTGAGAGTCAGGGACCTGGGACTTTGCTGGGATGATTGGAACAAGAAGCTCTTTTCTCTAAGATTGTTAAGTTGGTAGGATGTCAGTGTGCAGCTTCCAGGGGTTAACACCTTGGGACAGCCTAAGAAGAAAGCTGTCATAAAGGAAGACAGAGCTGAGAGACAGGCACATAATAGAGAGACTGAGTCCAGATTACCTCATTCAAGCCCCTGAATCCAGCCATACCTGAAGCCAAACATGCCTAGTCTTTTTCAGTAATATGAGCCAATGTGTACTCAGACTTGCTGTCACAAGTCTGTGCCCCCCAAACCATGACTAATATGGGGTCGGGGTGGGAAGGATAATTAAGAGTGCCAACTGTATAGAATCCCCGTGAGACTTCAATGAGGTGCTATATATAGAAGAAGTAAGATCAAGCCTGGGACACTCGAAGGGTTCAGTGAATGCAGGTGAATTTTTATCATTTGTTGGAAGTATTTACCTTCAAAAAGACAGAAGAGACCTTCTGCAGAACTGAGCAATTGGGGTGGGGAAGATGGTAAGAGTTCATGGCAAAGGAAGGTTAGCTTGGCATCTTTGGAGTCAGATGACATCTGGATTCAAATCCACACTCATCAGGTAGCTGGGTGACCTTGAACAAGTCACTTCATCTCTGTGTCTTGTTCAAGAAGGGAAAAAAATCTCTTATTCTTTACCTTCCAGGATTACACAGAAGATGAAATGAGATCATGTGGGCAAAGGGCCTGGGGTTTTGGAACTACTGCCTCAGGTTCAAATCCCACTTCATTTACTTAGTTGTGTGACCTTTTGCAGTGTCCGCGCCTCCTCAGTCTTAGAGAGACTGAATGCCAGTGTCAGACACAGTAGGCACGCCACAACTGGTAGCTGCAATGATAACCTGAAGAGTGGCTAAAGGAACCAAAGTGCTCAGTCTTGGAGAAGGGCACACAAGGCAGGGGAAAGAAGAAGGGCATCAGACACTAAACTAAGGATGCTACTTTTTTACAGACTTCAGAGACGATGAACCTCCTGTCACAGGAAGTATGCAAATAGAGAGTTGTAGGCTTGGTAGTGAAAAGGGATCAAGCTTGGATATAGGGTTGGGATAAATTAATAATTCCCAAATATCAGTCATTTCTAGAACATAGTCGTCATTTTCTCCATGAACATTTATTCATTTAATATAGTTCCTTAAATCATCTAAGTATTCTATTTTATAAGCTATATTTTTATTATTAAATGATTTTATTGTAAACTACACTTGAGACCACTACTTTATCTAGAAAACTGTATTGTTTGCCATAAAGAAAAGGCTTTATTACTCTAAAAATAAGATGAAGTTAAAATGTTTTTTATTTTATTATTTTTTTGAGACAGAGTCTCACTCTGTCACCCAGGCTGGAGGGCAGTGGCGCGATCTCGGCTCACTGCAACCTCCACCTCCTAGGTTCAAGTGATTCTCCTGCCTCAGCCTCTTGAGTACCTGGGATTGATTACAGGTGCACACCATCGTACCCAGCTGATTTTTAAATTTTATTTTATTTTATTTTTTGTAGTTCCTGAGTCCTTATGGTCTTGAACTCCTGACCTCAGGTGATCCACCTGCCTTGGCCTCCCAAAGCACTAGGATTACAGGCATGAGCCACCATGCCCAGCCACTAAAAATGTTTTTAAGTTCTTCCTAGATACCATGTCCTTCCAGAGGTTCTGAGCCTAAGGCTTCTATTTGAAAACAAAGATTAGTGAATGTTGGGAAGGCATTTAAATACAGAAGCACCATACTGAGACCTTGATACAGTCAGGGAATACAGAGAACTGAAAAGAGAATATGGGTTTTTTAAGTGTGATTCTATGTCCATTGTATCACCTGAGAATATTCTGGCATACCACCAGTGCATGTCCCACACTTTGAGAACACTGGGAAAGGTCATCTTTAAGATTTTACTGGAACAAACAAAATCCCAATGACTTGTAGATTTTTAAGTTCCCCCAAACAGCTATTGAGTCATAGTCAATATCCAAATCATCAAATATTTAGAAAAATCACAGTTGGGAAAACTTACTATAGGGCTAAAAGTGTACTCATAGGAAAATTCATAGCCAAAATTATTTCATTATAAAAAAGTAAAAATAATTAGCTGGGAGATAGTGGCACGCGCCTGTAATCCCAGCTACTCAGGAGGCTGAGGCAAGAGAATTGCTTGAGCTTGGGAGGTAGAGGTTGCAGTGAGCCAAGATCGTGCCACTGCACTCCAGTCTGGGCGACAGATTAAGACCCCGTCTCATAAAATAAAATAATGAAAATAAATTAAACACTCACCTTAGAAGTTACTGAGTCTCTTTGAGTTGGGAGGGTGTTTTGATTTTGTTGGCAGGCCCATCCCATCTGCCCCTACAGAAGTGACCTCTTCACAGACCCAGAATGAGCCACAGCCATTCTTGGTGACAATGTTGGGGTGAAGGGTGGACATTTTCAAAAAGGACTGTAGTAGATGCTGCTGGTTGCCTAGGCAATATCAATTCCCACATCCTCTTTCTCATAGAACCCAGACCCGGCTGGAGTCACTTCCTTCCTCCATATTGCCATCTCCTTCTTTAGGCCAATTGCTGTTTCCTGCCTGCTGATTGGCCGAAGCGTGGGACACATGACACAATTCTGGTCAATAATACAAGAGGAGAGGCCAGCTAGGACACTTCAGGGAAAAAGAGAAAGGAAGAGCTGTCTTCGCTTCTACTGAATGAGGCTGAATCTGGATGTAATGTCTGGATCAAGGGCGCCATCTTGTGTCCTTGAGGAAAGCTGGCATGACGAAAAAGCCAGCACACCAGGCATTGCGTTGCCTCGCACAGAGCCTGACGCCTGGTTGGAATCCATACTTAAATGCTGAAGGAATACATGAGGGACAGAACTGGGTCCTTAATGAATCACAGAGACCCTGAATTAACCAGCCTTAATATCCTCCCTAACTTGGGACATCCTGCTATCTGACACAATAAATATCCTTTTTTTTTCTGCCAGTGGAAGTTTTCTGTTACTTGCTGCCCAAATCACATAAATATATGAACACTACAACCACAATTCTCTCTTCTTCCTCACTGATTTGGGTATTGACTATGATTCAACTGCTGCCTGGGGGAATTTTTTTTTTTTTTTTTTTGAGACAGAGTCTCACTTATCGCCCAGGCTGGAGTGCAGTGGTGCAATCTCAGCTCTCTGCAACCTCCATCACCGTCCCCCCAACTACCCCCAACAGGGCTCAAGCAATTCTCTCACCTCAGCCTCCTGAGTAGCTGGAATTACAGGAGTGCCCCATCACACCCACCTAATTTTCATATTTTTAGTGGAGACAGGGTTTCACCATGTTGGCCAGGCTGGTCTGGAACTCCTGACCTCAAGTGATCTGCCCACTTTGGACTCCCAAAGTGCTGGGATTACAGGTGTGAGCCACCATGTCCAGCCTGCCTGGGGGAATTTAAAGGGTCCCAGGAATCACTCAATCATCACAAAGCCTGTGCCCACTTTCCAGATAAGGGAAATGAGGCTCGGAGCATTTCTAATCTACCCACAAATACCCAGAAGAGTTCCTGAGGCAAGACTCAAATCAGTTCTCTTGAATCCAAATCCAGAGCTTTTTTTTTTTTTTTTTT
>NW_012105919.1:367315-389616 GCF_000951045.1 Mandrillus leucophaeus
TTTTTTTTTTTTTTTGAGACAGTTTGCTCTTGTCACCCAGGCTGGGGTACAATGGTGAGATCTTGGCTCAATGCAACCTCCGCCTCCCAGGTTCAAGCAATTCTCCTGCCTCAGCCTCCCAAGTAACTGGGATTACAGGCAGGCAACCACCACACCTGGCTAATTTTTGTATTTTTAGTAGAGACAGGGTTTTGCCATATTGGCCAGGCTGGTCTCAAACTCCTGACCTCAGGTGATCTGCCCTCCTCAGCCTCCCAAAATGCTGGGATTACAGGCATGAGCCACTGCACCTGGCCCAAATCCAGAGCTTTCTAGGACATTCCCCGACATGCCAACATCCCCCCCTCACTATCCCTGCTTGTTTCGAGGGCACCCGAGGCAAAATAGGCCCCCTCCTTGTCCCAAACAACCAGCTTTAAGGGAAGATCCAGGTGGCCATTTTGTCTTCTGACCAACCCAGGGGAAAAGCCCAACAGCAACAACTTAAGAGTGTTTTCACTTCAATCAGAGTAGAGAAAAAGGAAAAGTGTTTCTCTCTCTGCCCCAGACCTACTGCCTTTCTCAGAGTTGAGCCCCAGGGGCTCAGTCACTTGGCTACTCCTTCCCAGAGCCTGGCCTGAGGGAAAGATGTTTGTCTGCAGCCTCCGAAGAGCTGACCTGCCACTCTTAGCTGGGCTTCCCTGTGGTTCTGGGGAGGTTCACCAGGAAGCACCCGGTCACCCGGACATGGGGACTGGCTCAGGCGCAGCCTTCGACACAACCCATCTAACCAGAATGGCTTTGGGGATGCCTGTTGAGAGCGCTGGCTGAAGACCCCGTCTGGGTGTGGGAACAGATAAAAAATCATGGAGCCCTGGGAAGAATTGGGCTACCCTGGACCACGAAGGGTACAATCTGCTCCTGGAAAGCAATGTAGGAGGAGGTCAGGGGTTGGAGCCCCCTGGCCAGACTTGGTGATAATCTGAGTCCTCCCTCCTGCTCATGGAGCTTGGTAGACTCATGTCCCTCCTGCCACTGACTCTCCCCTTCTGACAGATGAAGAGGTGGAGGCCCAGAGAGGTAAAGTGACTCAACTAACATTCCCTGAACCAAATAACCCATTGCCAATGCAAATCCAGGACTGCTCAACCCAAGCCCCGTGCTATTTTCCACTGCAGCTGCCCTTGGCCTTGGTCTCCTCCCAGACCCAAGCTCTTCTCAACTGAAGCTTCAGAAGGATGTGAGATCCCAGCCCCAGGCTGAACCCGGAGCTGGGAGGCCATGGGAAACTCTAGCTGGCTGTGGCTTCCTTGGCTTTGGGGTGGGGGCAGCAGGGTGGGTGTTTGTGGGGTCCCTCCTCATGCCAGGAGGTCTGGAGCTGCCTCAGAACTTGATTGGTGTTGGGTGTGACCCCAGGCTAATGGCTGCCCTGGTAAGGTGGTATGGTTTGGCTGTGTCCCCACCCAAATCTCTTGAACTATAGCTCCCACAATTCCCACGTGTCGTGGGAGTGACCTGGTGGGAGGTAATTGAATCATGGGGGCGGGTCCTTCATGTGCTGTTCTGGTGATAGTGTCACAAGATCTGGTGGTTTTATAAGGGTAGTTTCCCTGCACAAGCTCTCTTCTCTCTTGCCTGCTGCCATGTAAGATGTGCCTTTCACCTTCTGCCATGATTGTGAGGCCTCCCCAGCCACATGGAACTATCAATCCATTAAACCTCTTTTTCTTTATAAATTACCCAGTCTCGACTATGTCTTTATCAGCAGCGTGAGAACAGACTAATACAGAAGGGAAGAGGGTCAGCCTCACCTCTGGCTCATGGCTCAGAGCTCTAGGTGGCATGCGGCCCCGTGGACAGACACAGGCAGGCAGTCCTCAAGGAGGCACCATCCCACTCAGCCAGCAACACCACGACCCCCACCCACCCCAGCTCCACAAGCACTGCCAATATGCCCCTGCTACCATAGTCCTCACCACAGCAACCCGCGTGCACACCCAGTACCCCTGCTGACACTCCGGGCTCGCCCACTGCTACGCCTCCCCACTCGCAGGACAGCCCTCCCTGCAGCACTCCCAGCATGACTGTTCCCTGATGAGCAGCAGAGCCCCCACACCTGCATCGTCAACCCCCAGCCAGCATTACTCTCCGCTGCCCAAATGTACTGTCTCCACGGGGATCATTATCCCCCAGCCAGCACTACTGTCACCCCCACCAGCATCACTCTTGCCCTGCCAACTTGACTCTCCCTGACCAGCATTATTACCCCCACCAGCATCACCCTCCTCCCCTCCCTCCACCCCCACCTTCCCTACAGCCACCTCAGCCACCTCTCAGGCCACCATCACCATCACAACCACCCAGTCC
Organism: Mandrillus leucophaeus; assembly: GCF_000951045.1. Classification (NCBI taxonomy): domain Eukaryota; kingdom Metazoa; phylum Chordata; class Mammalia; order Primates; family Cercopithecidae; genus Mandrillus; species Mandrillus leucophaeus. The sequence continues at coordinate 369,662 of NW_012105919.1, forward strand.
AGCCCCCAACCACTAACACTCTAAATGCCTCCAGGTCAGCACTTCTGCCCTCACTCTCACCCCTGCCCCTGGCTCCCCCCAGGCATTTCCTAGCTCTCCCATCTCCCTCGCTGTAGTCTCATGCCTGTTACCATCCCTCCCACCCCCACCATCGTCCTGCCATCTCCACCATCAATGAAAAAATATTTATTGAGCACCAGCAAATCCCAGACGCTCTACAGAACATACAGAAGGCACGGCCCCATGCCGAGGGCCACAGCCCCTTGCAAAGCTGCCACGCTTCCAAAAATGGTGGCACATGCAGCTCAGGCACAGGCTGAGGCTGGGGCTTGGCTGGGCAGTGCACTTGGAACGGGGTCCTGAGGCCTCTGCCAGGTTCCAGCTGGGGCGGGGGTCACGTCGCTTCCTGAGAGCAGAGCAAATAAATAATGGAGAGGCAGGGGCAGGGGCCTGAACCCTGTGGTGGAGGGGCTCTGGCGTTGGCTTATGTGACTCCATAGGAGCAAGACAGGTGGCCGGGAGCCCCGACCCCAGGGTGGGGAGGCAGGGCCTGGGGACCAGAGGGTCCTGGGGCCTCCCTGGCACCTCCACTGGGCCCTCGCCTCTGGAGCCAAAGCAGGGTGTGGGGGGACACCCCAGAAGGCACTGCTGAAATGCGGCTAGACTAGAAATGGATGGGCAGAGAGGCTGGGGCTGGGCTGCAGTCCCTAGAGCGGGGCGTCATCAGTCCTCCACTTGGGGGGGTAACCCTGCTGGTGGCCGTCGCAGCGGGGGTTCCCCATGCTGTCCAGAGGCACCACCACCTCGTCCGGGTTCGAGTTCTTGTTCAGTTCCACCACGCGGGGTACCACCGAGGACCAGCGATCTGCACCGCGAGCACATCAGAGGGAGGGGTTGGGGGTTGGTGGAGAGACAGTGTGCATATATTGAGTGCCTACTGTGTACTGGGCACTCCACAGTGCTCTGAAGGGGTTGGGAGGGGTGTGACTATACTCATTTTACAGAGGTTGAAACTGGGGCTCAAGAGAGGTCAAGGTGCCTCCCCAGGAGAGAATGGAGGAACCAGGATTCAAGCTTGGAGCCGAATGCCCTGAGTGCCCGTGTCCTCTCCAGCTTCATCTTGCATGCTAACGGCTTACTGGACAAACACGAAGGTTTTCTCCACATGGGCATGGCTGAGGAGCTCGTCCTCCCTCCCCAGGCCAGCTCATGTCAACAGTAGGGATGGCCAGGATGAAGCCATGTAGGTGAGGTACCCCAGGCACTCACGGGCAGCAGAGGAAACTCAGGGGCACACTCTCTCATTCTGCAGACACGGACACCGAGTCCCGGAAAGGAGCAGGACTGCTCAAAGCAAACTTGTGATGAGAAGGGACTGGGGCTCCCCTCTGCACCCACCCTTCCACTCACCCCTGCGGAGGCGGCCCACGGTGTGTGAGAAGCCATAATACTGGTAGGTCTCATTCTTGCCCGGGTCCTCGTTGATGATGCCCAAGTTCTGGTTCCAGTGAGACCAGTTCACCTCATCCACCCTGGTGGGGCCCAAGCAGAGGGTCATGGGGAGCCCCACAGAGATGTTCCCCATGCCACCATCCCCAGCACACCCTCCTTTTTTTGTTATGGTAACATTTACATAACAAAGCTGGGCGTGGTGGCTCATGCCTGCAATCCAGCACTTTGGGAGGCCAAGGTGGGTGGATCATTCGAGGTCAGGAGTTCAAGACCAGCCTGGCCAACATGGTGAAACCCTGCCTCTACTAAAAATACAAAAAAAAAAAAAAAATTAGCGGGGCATGGTGGCCCGTAGTCCCATGGTGGCCTGTAGTCCCATGGTGGCCTGTAGTCCCACCGACCCAGGAGGCTGAGGCAGGAGAATCGCTTGAACCTGGGAGGCGGTTGCAGTGAGCCAAGATCACGCCACTGCACTCCAACCTGAGGGACAGAGCGTGAGACTCCATCTCAAAAAAAAAAAATTGGTTGTGTGTGTGTGTGTATTTGTGTGTGTGTGTATATTGGTTGTGTGTGTATGTGTGTGTGTGTGTATTGGTTGTGTGTATGTGTGTGTATACACACACACACAAAATTTCCATCTTAATCATTTTTGAGTATACAATTCAGTAGCATTAAGCACATCCACATTGTGTGACCATCACTGCTGTCTATTTCCAAAACTCTTCCATTTCCCCAAGCAGAAATTTTTTCTTTTATCCTTCTTTTGAGACAGGGTCTCACTCCATTGCCCAGGCGAGGGTGCAGTGTCACTATCACAGCTCACTGCAAACTTGACCTCCCAGGCTCAAGTGATCCTCCCACTTCAGCCCCCCGAGTAGCTGGGATTACAGGCATATGCCACCACACCTGGCTAAATTTTTTAAATTTTTTTGTAGAGATGGGGTTTCACTGTGTTAATCTTGAACTCCTGGGCTCAAGCAATCCTCTTGCCTTGCTTCCCAAAGTGTTGGTACTACAGTCACCATGCCTGGCCCAGATAATATTTCACTGTACGCATAGCCCACATTTTGTTTATCCACTCATTTGTTTTGACATATTATCTTTTTTTATTTTTTACATATTATCCTATCTATTCATTTTTGTTTGTTTTGAGACAGAGTCTTGCTCTGTCCCCCAGGCTGGAGTGCAGTGGCGCACTCTCGGCTCACTGCAACCTCTACCTACCAGGTTCAAGCAATTCTCCTGCCTCAGCCTCCTGAGTAGCTGGGATCACAGGTGCCCGCCACCACGCCCGGCTAGTTTTTGTGTTCTTAGTGGAGACGGGATTTCACCTGTTACCCAGGGTGTCTCAAACTCCTGACCTCAAGCAATCCTCCTGCCTTGGCCTCCCAAAGTGCTGGGATTACAAGCGTGAACCACCACACCCAGCTAGGATTTGAGCTTTGGATTCAAACTGAACAGAGGCTGGGGGTGGTGGCTCACACCTGGAATTCCAGCATTTTGGGAAGCTGAGGTGGGAGGATCGCTTGAGACCAGGAGTTTGAGACCAGCCTGGGCAACATAGCAAGAACCCCATCTCTACAAAAAAATTAAAAATTGGTCGGACATGGTGGCATGAGGAGGCTGAGATGGGAGGATTGCTTGAGCCCAGGAGTTGGAGGCTGCAGTCAGCTATGATCACACCACTGCACTCCAGCCTGAGCAACCCTGCCTCTAAAAACAAACATAAAAAATGGAATTGAACTGATCAGCTGGCCTAGGAGGTGGGTGCTGTTATTGTTCCCATTTTACAGACGAGGAAACTGACTTTGCCTGACTCCAAACATTCTGCTTATGCTCAGCCAGGTGCAGTGGCTCAGACCTGTAATCCCAGCACTTTGGGAGGCTGAGACGGGTGGATCACGAGGTCAGGAGATCAAGACCATCCTGGCTAGCACAGTGAAACCCCGTCTCTACTAAAAATACAAAAAATTAGGCGGGTGCGGTGGCGAGCGCCTGTAGTCCCAGCTACTCGGGAGGCTGAGGCAGGAGAATGGCGTGAACCCAGGAGCCAGAGCTTGCAGTGAGACGAGATCGTGCCACTGCACTACAGCCTGGGAGACAGAGCAAGACGCCGTCTCAAAACAAACAAACAAACAACATTCTGCTTATGCTTTATGCTGACAACCACTTTAAAGAATGAATCAACTGAAAAGAAAAGATTCATGAAGGGGTTCACCTAAGAAGCTGGCACTCCCTGTGCCTCTGGAACACAGAGTCATTCTGCAGATGGGCTGGGTGAGGTCTCCAGCCCTGGAAACTGCAGATTCCTCAGCTTCCCATTTCACCCAAGGCACTAGAGCCCACCCCACTGTTTGCTAGATAGAGGGTGATGCTCTGAAATGAACCCACCATCCAAGTCTCTGCTTCCCGCTGAGCAAGGAACAGGGGAGCCTGTGGTGTCCCAGTGCGCGTCGGGCACTGGCAGAGCACTTCTCATGTGCTGACCTGTCTAATCCGCACCACCAGCCTAGGAGCCCATGCTATCATTGTCTCATTTCACAGATGAAGAAACTGAGGCTGAGAGAGGTGGGCCGACTTGCCTAAGATCGCCTGGTGGAAATAAACTCTGCTTGGGCCTCTTGGGGCCTCAGTGGCTCCAGAAATTGCAATGGGTAGACGACGCTGGAGCAGCAGTGGCCCCGAGCCAGTGGGGACGGTTCCGCCCTGCCTGCCCGGCCCCACTGCCCCAGCCTCACCTGAAGCACCACCTGCGGTCGGGAGTGCCGTCTGAGCTCTTGCCCACAGTGACCATCTCCCCGGAGCGGAAGGCCTTCCTCAGGAACACGGGGAAGGAGCGCTCAATGTCCAGGATGGTGGTGGCCCACTGCGGAGAGGGAGGGTCAGGAGGGACCTCAGTGAGCCTCACAGCCTGCGCCTGCCGCTCTGATGGCGGAAATGAGACAAGCGGCCAGGGTGGGCCCAGAACTAGGCATTTACACTCCTACCGCCCCCTAGACACAGGATGTATAAACTCAAACACCCACAGGTGGCAGGCAGGAAAACAAATGGGTGAAACAGGATCAGGTGCAGAAAGGCTGCAGTCCAAGCCCCATCACACTGACACAGCAGTCGCCACTCAGTGCTGAGAACATGAGGGAGGGGTGGAGACTGGGGCGAACAGGGAGCAAATGCCCCCATTTAAGGGGGTAGCTGCCACTTACCCCACCTGAGGGCTCCCAGGCAGGAATTTGGACCCTGCACTGCCTGGGGCTTCCAACTTTTCAAGAAAAGCCGGAAATCTGGATTTTCATAGGGAAACTCTTAATTTTTAAATTTGCAGTTTTTTTGTTTTTTTTTTAATATAATGGTCTGAGGCTGGGTGGAATGGCTCACACCTGCAATCTCAGCACTTTGGGAAGCCAAGGCCCGCCGATCGCTTGAGCTCAGAAGTTCAAGACCAGCCTGGGTAACATGGTGAAACCCCATCTCTACAAAAAATACAAAAATTAGCCAGGTGCAGTGGTGCACACCTTAGTCCCAGCTACTTGGGAGGCTGAGGTCGGAGAATCACTTGAGCCTGGGAGGCAGAGGTTGCAGTGAGCCAAGAGTGTGCCATTGCACTCCAGCCCACAGGATGCCCTGTTTGCATCCTGTAATGCCCAGTGGGGGAACTGAGGCCCAATGAAGTAAGCAATACAGATAAAGGTTAAGAGCAGGCCGGAGTTGTTTCCCTCAGACGCAGTCCTGGGAGGACAACCTTGCGCCTTTTTTTTTTCACTGCACCATTTTCCTGAAATGCACAGTCAAAGTAAATATGGGTGCTGTATTCCTGGGCCATGGGGCAGCACTGTTTATTAGGACACCAGGTTTGGAGGCTGCACCTGGCCTGGGAGGGCTGTGATCCCAGGGCCTGCGCTTCCCAGGATTGTATAGAAAGCTTTTGGGAAGTAAAGGCTGCAGCTCCCCGGGGCCAAGGCAGCCCCTGTCCCCATTGGTTTCTCCTCTAGGAAGCATGCTCACGGTTGCTAGTAAAAGACCCCCGTGAGAATGCTGACATCCCTGTGCTGGCGTGCTGAAGCATAAAAGCTGCCCCTGGGCTCAGCATGGGACACCTGCTGAAACGCTGATGGCCACTGAGCACTTTCTGAGCTGGCAGAAGTCACTCAGTCATGCTGGGTGGAGCCAACTGTGTCCTGTGAGCTGAACCGCAAGGAGAATCTGAGTCCACTGCTGGTGGCCAGGTAAGAAGCCACCTCGAAATTCATGAGGCAGCTCCGGGAAGTCAGCAGCAGCCTCTGATGCCCATTTTACAGACAGGGAAGTGGAGGCAGAATGAGAAGACACGGCTTGCTCAGAATGGAAGGCCGAGGAAGCCAGTCGGGTGAGTGTCCTTAGAAGGACAAGGGTGGCCGGTGGGATGGGGCTGGGGGCCCTGGGGCCTCACCTGCAGCTTCCAGATGTGCTTGCTCTCCTTGGAGACCTGGCCCACCGTCTCGCCCATGAGGGCAATGAGCATGTTGAGGAGCAGCACAAAGGTGAGAATGATGTAGGTCACCAGGAGGATGATGAAGACCACGGGGTACTTGGTGCTGCTCAGCATCTCCAGGTCGCCCATGCCGATGGTCAGCTTAAACAGGTCCAGGAGGAAGGTGCTGAAGGTCTCACTGTCGCGGCACGAGGGGTAAGTGGGCACTGTGCAGTTGGTCTGGTCCTCATTGCACACTTTCAAGTTGGCACACGGGTTCAGGAGGGAGACCAGGGCTGTGGGAGGGGTGGGGGTGGCACTTGCTGAGTGTGAGGACACGCACAGAGGTGGAGGGTGTCATTTTCATTTGCTGGAGGGGAAAGCTGAGGCCTAATGAGGGGAGCACCCTGGCCCACACGCTGACCTGTGTCACCCTGCACGTCAGCCAAGCCACACCAAACCCAGGTCCTCCTGATCCCAAAGCCTTTGAAGCCTTTGCTCTTTCCATAAACTCTTGCTTATAGGAAGAGGTTCTCTCTCTCTCTCTCTCTCTCTCTCTCTCTCTCTCTTTCTGTGATGGGGTCTTGCTATGTTGCCCAGGATGGAGTAGAGTGGCTACTCACAGGCGCAATCTCACTACTGAAAAGCATGGGAGTTTTGACCTGCTCTGTTTCCAAACTGGGACAGTTCACCCCTCCTTACACAACCTGGTGGTTCCCTGCTACTGGGAGGGAAGAGGTTTTCAGGATCTAGTCCAGGGAGGGTCTCAGTTTTCCCCATCAGGGGACATTTGACAATGTCTAAAGACATATTGGGTTGTTATGACTGGGGGTGGGGGTGCTACTGGCATCAGGTGGGTGGAGGCCAGGGGTGCTGCCCAACACCCTGCAATGCAGAGGATGGTCCCTGCCACTAAGAATGATCTGGTCTCAAATGTCAATAGTGTTGGGAAATCCTAATGCAACCTACCATTCTTAGAGGTACTGGGGGCTCTGGAATGTCCCTATTCCCAGGGGCAGACTCTCTGTCTGACAGCTTCCCACTGCACCCCAACCCAGAGAGGAAAAATGGGGGCTGAAACCAGGCACCAGTCCTGACTGTCCCCGAAGCCATGTTCTCTAAGGGGCCTCTCCTGTTCCAGACATCTCAAACTCATCATGGTTCTCCTTTCCTACTAAGCCCAGGTGAAGCTTCAGATTCCTTCTCAACACAGTTTGGCAGCAACAACCTGTCCCTAAACCAGCCAGGGAGGGGAGCATGAAGAAGGCTCAGTCCCATCAGTCAGTGGGGCATAGAATGTCATATTGCCTGCAACCAGAGATCAGAGTATGCAGATTTCAACTCATATGCTAATGCTCTTCAGTTGTATAGCACCTTCTCAGCAGAGAAGGATTCTGAGACCTTGTCTGGACTCACCAGAAAAACTGTTCTGTGATCGATTAGTAATGTCTGCTATGGGCACCAAAGTGTGGGAAGAGAAGCATGTGTGTCCTGTTTATGTCATGTCAGCCTCAGAACCGAGATCTAGTGCATCCTATAAGGAGAAGCCCTGTGACTGAGCTGACTGCTCAGCTGCTACTCTAACCCTTGTTTCTGCTCGGTTTCAATAACTAGGACTGCAGTAAGGCTAGATCGCTGACCTGAATCCCAAACTGCTGAATCTTCGACACTGTCTAGTTTTTCCAGTGTGATCCCTGGAAGGGGAAAGCTGTACCCTGTCCCTATCTCCCTAGTGAAAACCACAATTCCACTTCCCCCCAATAATCCACATAGAGCCTTGGCCACCGTCATGGGTTAAAGTATCACCCTCATGAGATTCCTTTGCCAGGCTCGTCCCCAGATGAACCTGCTCAGATGTGAATGTGTCTGGGTCTAACCTGAGCTGGCCACTCCCCTTTGGATGCTGGGCATTGATGTCAGATCACCCACCCCTCAGGGACCAGCCCAAGGACTTGGTCAGTTTCTCCAGCCCTGGTCCCTGGTCCTTCCCTCATGGCCCATGCCACTGAGGTCCCAGAATGCTTCTGAGTGGCATCGTGACATCAGGGAGAAGGTGTATCAAAGGGAGCTGATGTCAGGATTTAAGAAAATACCTGGGCTAGTAGTTTAATTATTAAATTTTATCCTTCCATGTATCCATGCCCCTTCAATGTGGCTTTACAGCTTCTCCCACCAAGAAGTGGAGTCTAGGCCAGGCATGGTGGCTCGCGCCTATAATCCCGCACTTTGGGAGGCTGAGGTGGGAGGACTGCTTGAGCCCAGGAGTTCAAGACCAGACTGGGCAACATAGCCAGACCCTGTCTCCACCCAAAAACAAGAAAAAAAAGAAATGACGTCTACTTCCCCATCCGTTGAATCGAGGCTGGCCTTGGGACTTGCTTTGGCCAACAGAGTAAGGCAGCAGTGATGCCATGCCAGGAGGTGTCCTTGAACACTTCTGCTCATGTTCTTGGAAGCCTAAGGCTACCATATGGACAAGCCCAAGCTAGCTGGCCAGAGATGAGTGACCACGTGGAAGATAGATAGCAAAGCCCCTCTAACCAAGTCCATACTAGCTAGACTAGTCAGCCGGCAGCCAGCCTGCCAGCTGACCACAGGCACAAGAGCCTGTAGGGATCAACCAAACCTGGCCCAGGGCAGCACAGCCACCCAGCTGACCCACCGACTCATAAGCAATAATAAGTTGGCCTGGTACAGTGGCTCACGCCTATAATCCCAGCACTTTGGGAGGCCAAGGTGGGTAGATCACTTGGGGTCAGGAGGTCGAGACCAACCTAGCCAACATGGTGAAACCCCATCTCTACCAAAAATATAAAACTTAGCCATGTATGGTGGCACACGCCTGTAATCCCAGCTATTCGAGAGGCTGAGGCAAGAGAATCGCTTGAACCTGGGAGGCAGAGGTCGCAGTGAGCCAAGAGCACCACTGCCATCCAGCCTCAGCTACAGAGAACTTGCCACAAAAAAACAAACAATAATAATAATAATAATAACAAGTGGGTGCTATTTTAAGCCACTAAGCTTTAGGTGGCTTCCTTTGTAGCAATAGCTGACACTCCAGTTTTACCATTCACTAGCTTTTTTTCTTTTTTTTTTTTTTTTGAGACAGAGTCTCGCTGTGTTGCCCAGGCTGGAGTGCAGTGGTGCCATCTTGGCTCGCTGCAACCTCCACCTTCTGGGTTCAAGCGATTCTTGTGCCTCAGCCTTCCGAGTAGCTGGGTCTATAGTTGCGCGCCACCATGCCTGTCTAATTTTTGTATTTTTTGGTAGAGACAGGGTTTCGCCATGTTGGCCAGGCTGGTCTCAAACTCCTGACCTCAAGTGATCCACCCACCTTGGCCTCTCGAAGTGCTGGGATTACAGGCGTGAGCCACTGCACCCAGCCACCATTCACTGGCTTTTGAACTTGTGCTAGTTATTTAACCCTCCTAAGCCTCAGTTTCCTTTTCTATAACAGGGGATAATAAAGGCACTTAGCTTACAGGCTTGTTGGGGGTCAAGGATGGAAACGTTACTTAGTCTAGTGCCTGGCATACAAATAAGAACTCAGTGGCCAGGCATATTGGCTCACACCTGTAATCCCAGAACTTTGGGAGGCCAAGATGGGTGGATCACCTGAGGTCAGGAGTTCAAGACCAGCCAGGCCAACAGGGTGAAACCCTGTCTCTACTACAAATACAAAAAAAAATTAGCGGGGCGTGGTGGCAGGAGCCTGTAATCCCAACTACATGGGACGCTGAGGCAGGAGAATTGCTTGAACCTGGAAGGTGGAGGTTGCAGTGAGCTGAGATTGCACCATTGCACTCCAGCCTGGGCAACAGGAGTGAAACTCCATCTCAAAAAAAAAGAACTCAGCAAGGCTGCTATTGTCCCCAATATATCATGGCTACTGTTCCCGTCCTTGCACCACCCCTGCCAGGCCCACCTGAGCACCCAGAGCTCACCTGAAGCGTACCCGATCATGAAGAGCAAGTAGACCAGCAGGAATCGGAAAAGGTCCTTGAAGAGGATCTAAAGACCCCAGTGGGATTATGGAGGCAAACAGGAGACATGTGGTTTCTCACTTTCCCCATTTCTCCATCTCCACCCTGGTCCCACCCCAGTGTCCAGACCATGCCTCCTGCCCTCACGGTACCCGGCATCCTCAGGTCTGCAGGCGCATAAGTGTGCATGTGGTGTGTGTGGCTCCCTCCAGGAACACACGAGTCCAGAGGGCCCTCCCAGCCCGTACCTTCTGGATCATGATGCTATAGGTCCCTGTCAGCTTCAGCCCACGGGTGAAGTAAAGGGCATTCATCCAGCCCAGGACCAGGGCAAAGACCATCACGGCCAGGTAGGCCTCAATCCCTGCCAGGTAGAGGGCTGCTGAGACGATCACCAGGACAGAGTAGATGAAGCTGCAGTGCAGCAGAGACCACAAGAGAGGCCAGAGGGGAGAGGGGACAATGAGGCTCCGGAGGGGGAGACAAGCCTCCAAGCCCTCCAGGGTATCAGGACTTCCCAATGCCTTCTAGACCCCCAGGAAAGAAACAAAGTGGATTAGCAGGGTTCCCCAGCTTTCTGTTAACAACAACATTCAATGAGCTGGCAATTAATCCTGAGGTCCCACAAGATTCTGAAGTGATGCCCCTTGGAATTGCTAAAGACAGATTTAGTGGTGTTCAGTGGAGACTTTGTGGCTAAGTGAATTTCATCGTTCTCCAACTCTAAGGGAAATGTGGAAGAGGTAACACACACGCAGTAACTCTCTCATCCTGTGTCCCAGGCAGACATCATTAATCAATCCCAACTCTTTCCCACTAAACACAGACACAGGTGCAAAATTCTTAACATGGCCTTTCAGGCAGACATTAGCAATCATTCACCAGCATAATTATTTCTATCCATGGTATATATGATAACTCCCTAGCAATCAGAATTTTTCTTTAACCAGAAAACCCTGTTGTTTGTGGCTTTGTCCTGACTTTGGGTTAGAGCTGCCCAGGTTGGGTGGATTCATTCTAATAGAATCACCTCTTTCCTGAATCTGGATTACCTAGCAGCCCAAACCCACCTTCCTCACCCAAAACCTGCTGGCCCAGGGACCTCCACTTACTAGAGCAGCTGGAAGGAACCATCAATGAAGAGAGAATTCACTCCAGGGCATTTCTTCATGAATAAGTCTTTGATCTGGAAGACAGGAGGGGGCACATGAAAGGGGTGGGGCCAGCAGGAAAGGAGAGGAGGAAAGAGGAGACAGAGAAAGGGACAGAAGATAGGGAGGCAGAGGCCGGTACAGAGAAAAGACAAAGGACTCTTTCCTGTTAGAAAAGGAGAAAAAAGCAGAGATGGAGAACATGGGATTGGAGGAGGTAGAAGAGAAATGGGAAAATAAAAAGAGGAAGGAAAAGAGAAGGACGATTTGGAGGAGAGAGAAGAGAAGAAGGAGAGAAAAGAGGTGCAGGAAGAGAAGAGGAAGAGGAGAGCAGGCAGAGTGGGGGGCACGGGGGCCAGGCACTCACGTTGGTGAAGAAGAACAGGACCCCAGTGAAGAGCGTAATGACCTCGCCAGCCAGCCGCAGGTAGTCCACCGTGGTGCGGTAAGGGTACGGTGGCTAGGGAGCAGCAAGGGCACACAGGTCGTCACCCGGCCCCTCCGACATCTGGCCCCCAATCCAGATGTTCCCCCAGACCCAAAACATCTGGATCCCATGTAGCCTCCTCCTTCACTCTCTTGCTCCTGAGTCCCCCTCCTCCCAGCTCAGGGCCACCCCTGCATGTTGGAGGGCGCCTCCCCAACCTGTCCCTAAACTTTCTCCAGTTCCTCCTACAGGGGACCCAGAGGGACGAGGTTGTGCCCCCGTCCTGCATGGCTCAGCCAGTGCCTGCCCCAGCCCCTGCCCGGTCCCTGGGCACTCACCGTGCCCTCCAGCGGCTGGTAGTAGGCGGTGAGGGTGAAGATGACCATGGCGCAGAGGTAGGAGACCACGTTGATGTAGAAGGACACGGCCCCGAACTTGCGCCACTTGTCCCGCAGCAGTTCATTGATGGGCTCCACAGCCAGCATCTCGTGGCGGTTCTGTGAGAGGCAGGGTGGTCAGGGGCTGCCTTCCTGAGGTGGGGGGTCCTGACAGGCTGCCCCGGCTGTGCTTTCCCCCACCCTCCGCCCCGACAGCGCTTTCTCTTTCCATCCATTCCTCAGCTGCGTTCAAGGATTCATGGGGAACTGGACAGACACTGAACATCAGCCCCAAGCTCCCGCACTCACCATTTGAGATTCTGCCCAATTCTGCCTCAATGTGCCTTTCCGCCCTATTCTAGCATTACAGAACTCAGAACTGGAAAGTCCCTTAAAAGACATTTATTTTCAGGCAGGGCACGGTGGCTCACGCCTGTAATCCCAGCACTTTGGGAGTCCGAGACAGGCAGATCACCTGATGTCAGGAGTTCAAGACCAGCCTATCCAACGTGGTGAAACCCTGACTCTACTAAAACTACAAAAATTAGCCGGGCGTGGTGGCGCACACCTGTAATCCCAGCTACTCCTGAGGCTGAGGCAGGAGAATCACTTGAACCTGGGAGGCGGAGATTGCAGTGAGCCTAGATTATGCCACTGCACTCCAGCCTGGGCAACAAGAGCGAGACTCCGTCTCAAAAAAGAAAAAAGGACATTTATTCTCATGGTTCCCAAACTCCAGTCTGTGGATAGTACCAACCTGTTGGCCGCAAAATCATCTATGTAGCTTGCTGCAAGTATAAATCCTGGCCTCCATTCTCAGAAATTCTGATTCAGAGAGAAAGATTGAGAAATTTTTGCCCAAAGATGATAAATGATTGACTTACCACAATTCTCCAATTCTGAACCCAGGGCAGCCATCAATAATTGAGCCCTGCACAATTGTATTCATACAGTTCCCTGGGTAGACACTACCAATCAATCAGTTTGCACCTGAGATGCTAAACCTGCTGCCACTACTAATTTAAATCAAGATGGCCACTAATTCAAAAAATAAGAGAAATGAGGTCTTGCAAGGAAGCCAAGCTCACAGACCAGTAAGCCACAGGGCAGGGTTAGAAGGGTGACCACCTGCACCCAGTCCCCAGCATTTTCTGCTCCCTTTGTATAGCTTCCTAGCCCTTTAATGACTTGAGTTTCTCCATAATCATGATTTGTGCAATAACACAGCCACAGAGATGCTCTTGTAGTGTTATTCCTGATAGTTACAGGCAGAAACAAACCCAAGTGACCAACAATAAGAGAACGGTTCATTTGAATATGGTACATTTACATGCAGCGACAATATTACCAAAGAATATTTAAAACTACAGAATGATGTTCACAAAATATTGCTAAGTAGAAAAAAAAAAGCTTGTTTTGTTTTGTTTTGTTTTTTGAGACAGGGTCTCCCTCTGTCACCCAGGCTGGAGTGCAGTGGCATGATCTCAGCTCACTGAAGCCTCGACCTCCCCAGGCTCAGGTGATCCTCCCACCTCAGCCTCCCAAGTAGCTGGGACTACAGGCTCGCACCACCACGCCCAGCTAACTTTTATTTTTATTTTTATTTTTGTAGAGATGGGGTTTCGCCATATTGCCCAGGCTGGTGTCAAACTCCTGGCTTCAAGCAATCCGCCCACCTTGGCTCCCCAAAATGCTGGAATTACAGGCATAAGCCACCATGCCTCGCTGAAAAAAAGAGCTTTCAAAAGTTCATATAACCACCACGAATGGTAAAAGCTGACATAATCTTTACTCTGTACCAGGCCATTCTAAAATTAACCTCTTTGGTCCTCCCAACAGCCCCATGGGATATGCATGATCCTTATCCCCAGGTTACAAACGAGGAAGCTGAGACCCACAGAGGTGGGGCCACTTGTTCTGAGACACACGGCATGTAAGTTACAGAGCCAGGATCCCAACCCAGTCCTACCTGCTCCAAAAGTCCACCTTCCCACAAGTCTTGCTCATTTCCTCACATGCCAGACACTGTTCTGGGCACTTAATTGGCACCTTCTCTTGCATTCAGCCAACAGATTCACCACGTTGGGCCCTAGAGGCTGGGGCTCTCTCCCCTAGCCCAGCCCCAGGGCCCCATCCCTGCTCCCAGCCCTGCCCCTCCTTCCTCACACCCCATGCCCTCTCCTGGAGCCCACCTCAATCTTGCTGTTGTACACCAGGATCTCCAGCACGGAGGCCTCTTCCCCACATGTGTCCAGGGAGGAGAGGTCATAAAGCGAGGAATATACCGGCCCGTAGGCCCAGTCCTTGAACTTGCGGGACAGGTGCCGTGTGTCCTCATCCGTCACCTCCCGCCGGATGATGTGCTGAAAGATCTACACAGGGGGCCAGGAGGGTCAGGGGGCTCACACTGGAGAGGTCCCCAGGGCTGGGCCCAGCTCAGCACATGACGCCTCCCCAGAAAACAGCTGAGCACCGGCTGCTGGAGGACCCCTTCCTCATCTTGTTTAATTCTTGCTCTTATTATCTTGGTTTACAGATAAGGAGTGGAGGCTGGGAAAAATGAAAGGTGTTCCAGAAGACACTTAACCAGTCAGCTGGAGCCAGACGGAACCTGAATGAGCCTTCAACATCTTAATTGTAATGAATATCTTCTTCATGCCGTTAAAATAGCAATGAATCCATCTTAATAATACGTGAATTATAATACTGACGATCATATGCGGTCCTTCCTGTTACCACTCCTTCCCTGGCTTACACACAGGGAAGCTGAGGCACAGAGAGGGGTTGGGAATTGCCCAAGGTCAGGCAATGTTAGGATTTTGGGGTTTGTTTTTGTTTTGAGACAGAATCTCACTCTGTCACCCAGGATGGAGTGCAGTGGCGTGATCTCAGCTCACTGCAACCGTCGCCTCCCAGGTTCAAGCAATTCTCCTGCCTCAGCCTCCTGAGTAGCTGGGATTACAGGTGCCCACTACCACACCTGGCTAATATTTCTGTATTTTTAGTAGAGACGGGGTTTCACCATGTTGGCCAGGCTGGTCTTGAACTCCTGACCTCAGGTGATCCACCCACCTCAGCCTCCCAGAGTGCTGGGATTACAGGCGTGATCCACCGTGCCCAGCCAGGATTTTGGGGTCTTTTTTGAAACAGGTTCTTGCTCTGTTGCCCAGGCTGGAGTGCAGTGGCACTATCACAGCTCACTGCAGCCTCAATCTCCTGGGCTCAAGTGATCCTCCCACCTCAGCCTCCCAAAGTGTTAGGTTTACAGACATGAGCCACCGAGCCCAGCCAAAGCTAGGATTTAAGCCGGAGCCTTTCTACTGCCTCAGGGTCCTGGAATAATTGCAATTTCAGTAATTTTTGCTACATTTTTATTTATTTATTTTTACTTTGGTTTTTATTTATTTAGGATCTCACTATGTTGCCCAGGCTGGACTTAAACAATCTTCTCACCTCAGCCTCCCAACTAGCTGGCATTACAGACATGTAAGTGAGAACTTATTGCCTCTCCTGGGCTCCTTCCTAAGAGCCTTATGTGGATACCGCATTTAACTGTCACAACACCACACCAGAGGGCACTCTTATATCCCCATTTTACAGACAAGGAAACTGAGGCACAGAAAAGGGAGATGAGATGTCTGAGGTCACGCACTGGGAAGTGGTAGCCCCGGGGCTTGGACAGGTGCTCCTGCCTCTAGGGCACTCCAGACTTGGTTCCCAAACACAGTGACAGTGCCCCCCAGAGGACATTTCAGCAACGTTCTGGAGATATTTTTGGTGGTCACAAGTGTAAGGGAAGGTGCTCCTGGCATCTGGTGGGTAGAGACCCGGGATGCAGATCAATGTCTGGCAAAAGCACAAGATGGTCCCCACCACAAAGAACCTGCCGCCCAAAGTAATCGTGCTGAAGTTGAGAAACCCTTCTCCAGGCCCCATGCTGTGCAGCCCAGAAAGGGGAAGGAACTAGGGCAGGGGCACTCAGCAGGTTCGAGGCTGGGAGCACTGCTGGGCTACAGCCCTGGTACTCACTTTCCTATCTGCGGCGCATCCTGGCTGGTGGGGGTGGAGTGGTGAACATCCAGTAGGGTGACATGAGGCAAGAGGCTCAGGGATGAAGCTAAGAAGCTTGGCTGGACACTAGGGAGCCATAGCAGGTTCTTGAGCTGGGACATCTGCACACTGGGGTTGGCGTGTTGGGAGGTGTGTGCACATATCAATAATGAATACCAGCAGCAGACCCTTATGTGTGTGTGCAGAGGGGCACAAGTGGGTGGATCAGCTGTGCCCCCAGCTGTATACTCACCCCAATCTTGCCCGTCTTGGCAGCCATCATTAGGGGTGAGAGGCCATCGTTGTTGAGCACGGCCTCCAGGTTGCTGTCGGGGAAGAGGCGGGCACACTTCAGCAGCAGCAGGTCATACATCTTGGTAACGAACTTGGTGTTCTCACGGGTGTTGTCGGCGATGGCCACCAGCGCGTGCAGCACCGTGTTGCCTCGCGAGTCCTGGCGCCGCATGTCTGCCTTCTTGTGGGGGTTCTCCGTCAGGTAGTTGACAATGTGGGGCTGGTTGGTGCAGGCAGCCAGCGACAAGGGCAGCTCCCCTACGGGCCAGGGTGGAGGGTGGGAGGTCAGCGAAGGGGGCCCAGGGTGGGACTCTGCCTGCAGACACTCGGGGGATGGACACTGTGGCACTCTGAGGATGATGGAGACAGTACCAGCAGTGGATATGAACTGCACGTTTCTCTGGGTGATGCCAGGGTGATAGGGTATGGCTAGTTAAGGGCACAGCCATGCGAGTCGGAGGCTGTCAGGGACTGGACACATCCAATGATGGAATTATTATTATTATTTTTTTTGAGACAAAGTCTCACTCCGTCGCCCAGGCTGGAGTGCAGTGGCACAATCTCGGCTCACTACAACCTCCACTTCCTGGGTGCAAGCAATTCTTGTGCCTCAGCCGAGTAGCCGGGATTACAGGCATCTGCCACCACACCTGGCTAATCTTTGTATTTTTAGTAGAGACAGGATTTCACCATGTTGGCCATGCTGGTCTCAAACTCCTGACCTCAAGTGATCTGCCCCCCTGGCCTCCCAAAGTGCCGCGATTACAGGCATGAGCCACCGTGCCCAGCCGATGATGGAATTCTTTCTGTGACTTTGTCCCTGAGCTGCACATAATGAGTGCCTTTAAGCACGGGCAAGATTCAAAATATTTCATGAGTCCAGCGATGACAACGGCAGTGGTGGGCTTTGGGCCTGGTGATGTTGGTCCCAGCATAAACCAGATTAAAGGACACAGACAATACAGGCTGGGTGCTGACAACACAGCCCAAGGGCCTCTCATGATCCCCACTGCACAGCTGGGGAAGGTGAGGGAAGTGAGGTCACATGCCTGGAAAGTGCAGAGTGAGGATTTGGCTTTTTTTGTTGTTTTCTTTTTGCTTTTTAAAGACAGAGTCTTGCTCTGTTGTCCAGGCTGGAATGCAGTGGTACAATCACAGCTCACTGCAGCCTCGAACTCCTAGGTTCAAGTGATCCTCCAGCCTTGGCCTCCGAAGCAGCTGGGATTACAAGCACATGACACCATGCCATCTAATTTTTTTTTTTTTTTTTTTTGAGACAGAGTCTCACTCTGTCACCCAGGCTGGAATGCAATGGGGAAATCTTGGCTCACTGCAACCTCTGTCCCCCAGGTTCAAGCAATTCTCCTGCCCCAGCCTCCCATGTAACTAGGATTACAGGCACCCACCATCATGCCCAGCTAATTTTTGTTATTTTTGTAGAGATGGGGTTTCACCATGTTGTTGGCCAGGCTGGTCTCGAACTCTTGACCTCAGGTGATCCATCTGCCTTGTCCTCCCAAAGTGCTAAAATTACAGGCATGAGCCACCACGCCCAGCCATTTTTTAAATTTTTAAAAGAGACAGAGTCTTGCTATGTTGCCTAGCCTGGTCTCAAACTCCTGGCCTCAAGCGATCCTCCTGCCTTGACCTCCCAAAGTGCTGGGATGACAGGTGTGAGCCACCGTGCCTGGCTGGAGTGAGGATCTGAATCCAGGTCCATGGTGCCAAGTTCCCCAATAGCACTTACACCTCAGAGGCAAGGGCCCCGTGACCAAGACTGGCGTGCAGCCTGTGCTCCAGAGTGCTGTCTGCGCCCATGGCCAGAGTGGCCCTGGGTGTCTGGGGGATGGTCAGGGCTGCAGACACCAAGCAGTATCACACTGTCTCCCGCCATGCTTCTCCAGCACGCTGTCGGCCCCCACCACGCCCCTCCTTACCAAAGTAGAAGTAGCCTCCCTCATCCTTGGGCTGGAAGAAGCGCCCACGGGCCTGGGCATGGACGTCAGCTCCTTGGGCCACGAGGAGCTCCACGTAGTGTTTGCAGCGACGCTCGATGGCGATGTGCAGGGCCGTCTGACCTGGGGACACGGGACAGTCATTCAGGGCCCTGGCGGGGCAGAGACCCAGCCAGGCTTGCTGGGGGTGGGGGTGGGGTGCAGGATGTAGAAATTGGGGTGGGAAATGCAGGCAGATTCCTGCCCAGCAACACCCAAGGGTAGCAAATAGGCCCTTGGATATTCCCCAGGATCCATCGCAGAAGCAGAATCTCAAGCCCAAAGGATACCCAGTTTGTGGAATCCTGAATGTGAGAACTTTTTAGATTCATAAGACGCCTTAAAAATCCTAGAGGAGGCCAGGTGCAGTGGTTCACGCCTGTAATCCCAGTGCTTTGGGAGACCGAGGAGGGAGACCACCTGAGCCCAGGAGTTTGAGGCAAGCCTGGGCAACACAGTGAGACCCCATCTCTATAGAAATGTTAAAAATTAGCTGGGCCTGGTGACTTACCCCTGTAGTCCCAACTACTCAGGAGGCTGAGGCAGGAGGATTGCTGAAGCCTAGCAGTTCAATACCAGCCTGGGCAACTGATAAGGTTTGGCTCTGCGTCCACACCTAAATCTTACCTTGAATTGTAATTCCCATAATCCCCCGGTGTCATGGGAGGGACCCCATGAAAGGTAATTTAATCATGAGGGCAGTTACCCTCATGCTGTTTTGATGGTGAGTGAGTCCTCAAGAGATCTGATGATTCTATAAGGGGCTTTTCCCCTTTTGCTTGGCACTTCTCCTTCCTAGAACCATGTGAAGAAGGGCATGTTTGCTTCCCCTTCCACCATGATTGTAAGTTTCCTGAGGCGTCCCCAGCCCTGCGGAACTGTGAGTCAATTAAATCTCTTTCCTTTATACATTATCCAGTCTTGGGCAGTTCTTTATAGTAGCATGAGAACAGACAAATACAACAACATGAGACCCCGTCTCTACAGAAATTTTAAAAATTAGCCTGGCATGGTGGTCCATGCCAGTGCTCCTAGCTACTTGGGCAGGTGAGGTGGGAGAATCGCTTGAGCCCAGGACATCAAGGCTGTAGTGAGCCATGATCACACCACTGCACTCCAGCTTGGGTGACAGAGCAAGAACCTGTCTCAAAAAAAAAAAAAAAGAAAGAAAAAAGAAAGAAAAATCCTAGAGGAAACAACAGTACCTTGGCCTCCCAGAATTTTGGACTCAAGATAAAATATTCCTGGATTTTGAATCTTAATATCCAGGCATCTAAAGGTCAACTCTGATTTATAGAATCTCAGAATTCAGAACTGGGGAGCTTGGCCCCCTGCTGCCTTTGCCTCTCAGAGCTTGTGAGCTCAGGACCCATTATCATGGAGCCTTAGAGCACCCACCACCGCAGCATCCTAGGGCAGATCCCCAGGTCATGATCCCTAGACTCGCTGCATCTCAGAAGCTTGGAATCTTTTTTTTTTAGACAGGGTCTCATTCTATCACCCAGGCTGGAGCTCAGTGGCACAATCATAGCTCACTGCAGCCTCGATCCTCTGAGTTCAACTGATCCTCCCACCTCAGTCTCCCAAGTACCTGGGACTACAGGTGTGCATCAACATACCTGGCTTTTTTTTTTTTTTTTAGATAAAGTCTCATTCTGTAGCCCAAGTTGGAGTGCAGTGGCATGATCTCGGCTCATTGCAACTTCCACCTCTCAGGCTCAAGTGATTTTTGTGCCTCAGCCTCCCCAACAGCTGGAAGTACAGGCTCGTGCCACCATGC
>NW_012105919.1:389666-393545 GCF_000951045.1 Mandrillus leucophaeus
TTTTTTTTTTTTTTTGCTTTTTTTTTTTTCGGGATGAGTCTTGCTCTTGTCTATCACCCAGGCTGGGGTGCAATGGCATGATCTCGGCTCACTGAAACCTCCACCTCCCGGGTTCAAGCGATTCTTCTGCCTCAGTCTCCCAAGTAGCAGGGATTGCAGGTACATGCCACCAAACGTGGCTAATTTTTGTATTTTTAGTCAGGACGGGATTTCACCATGTTGTCCAGGCTGGTTTTGAACTCCTGACATCAAGTGATCTGCACCCCCCACATTGGCCTCCCAAAGTGTGCTGGGGTTACAGGCACAAGCCACCGCACCTGGCCCTATTTTTTTTTTTTTTTTTTTTTTTTGCATTTTTAGTAGGGACGGGATTTCACCATGTTGGCCAGGCTGGTCTTAAACACTTGACCTCAAGCGATCTGCCCCCCTTGGCTTT
Source organism: Mandrillus leucophaeus (assembly GCF_000951045.1). Classification (NCBI taxonomy): domain Eukaryota; kingdom Metazoa; phylum Chordata; class Mammalia; order Primates; family Cercopithecidae; genus Mandrillus; species Mandrillus leucophaeus. Next base: position 390,103 of record NW_012105919.1, read on the forward strand.
CCAAAGTGCTGGGACTACAGGTAAGAGCCACCATGCCCGGTAGAATCTTCTATTCTGAAACTCAAAACAAAGTTGGAAGGGGTAGTTATTGTTCCTTCATCCATCCATCCATCCATCCATCTATTCATTCATTCGTCAGGTCCTGGGTACAGGCTGGCACTTAGGCCCAGATCAAAGCTCTCAGGGGTCAGACAAGCAAAGGACAGTATCTCCACCAGCCCTCGTGGCACCCCTGCGCAGCCCGGGGCCCACCTCGATAGTAGATGTCGCGGAAGGGCGAGTTGATGAACTCCCGCATGTTGCCGGTGCGCTCCGCGATGTCCAGCAGCACAGGGATGGTGTCATTGCGGCCGCTGCTCAGGTTCAGCAAGGCCTTGGGCAGGCAGGTCTTCCCTGTAGATGGCTCTAGCAGGAGAGACATACAAGATGAGGCGGTGCTCCAGCCCGTGACCTTGAACTTGTAGGCATCGGAGTACAGAGCACTGGGTAGGCGGTCAGACATCTTGGCTGCCAACATCTCCTCTCCGAGCCTGTTTCCTCATCTGTCCAGTGGGTACCCAGGGCCACTCTATCTGCCTCCAGTGGTGCTGAGAGGGTGCAATAAACTCATGGGCTTAGGTGCTTTGAAATGTGAGAGGCTTCAGCCTACAGACTGGTATTTATTTAATTAATCTTATTTGGGAAGATTTTTTATTTATTAATATATATATATTTTTTAAGAGACAGGGTCTCACTCTGTCATCCAGGCTGGAGTATAGTGGTGCAATCCTAGCTCATTGCAGCCTCCAATTCCTGGGCTCCAGTGATCCTCCCACCTCAGCCTCCCAAGTAGCAGCTAAGACTACAGGTGTGCACCTCCATGCTTAACTAATTTTTTAATTTTTATTTTCGTAGAGAACGGATCTCACTGTGTTACCCAGGCTGGTCCCAAACACCTGGCCTCAAGTGATCCTCCCACCTCTGCCTCCCAAAGTGCTGGGATTACAGGTGTGAGCCACCACACCTGGCCGTTGAAAAAGATTTTTGTAAAGTGCTTCATAAACAAGTAAATGGTGAGAATGCTGGGTTAAGCAAAGCCAACCATATTTCCTTACAACAGGACTTCTCAGCGCCTTTCATACACGAACAGGGACTGTGAACCTCTAAAAGCAAGACGCACTAGGCAGCGCTCACCCACCTGTCAGAGCATAGAGTCCTTTTCCCATGAAGCGTTTACACTGCGGCCCCTAGAAGGGAGTGGAGGGGTGTAGCGTTCCCCAAAGTGCGGGACTGTGTGCCACAGTGGACGCGAACTGACCTTAGGAGGGTCAGGAGAGAATCTTGGGGATTCTAAGGGTGCAACAATAATAACCCTGAAGGTTTCATCCACTATTGAAACTTTCTCATGAAGTCATCTCTCTGTTTGGTACTAGCAGGTCCTTAACGCCTCTCACTAACACTTGCTAATATCTCTTTGCAAGTTTCTTCCTATTGCAGCTATTTTTATGGTTACCTGAGTTGATTTATATCTCAAAAGAGTAAGTTGAAAACTCCCCTGTGAATCAAGGACAGGGCAAAATCATGCCAGGGGCTCGGGAATGGCCAGAGAGTGGGAGATGCAGGTGTGGGTTCAGGCATCTGTTCTGAAGCCAGGCACCTTGGGTTTGAGGCCTGGCTTTGCTTCCAACAGCTGTATGACCATTTCTCTGCTTAGGGTCCTTTCTGGCTAAATTAAAGCTATGAAGGGAAATCGAAGAGCAAATCAGTATTTGTTGATTAGCCCAGTACCAGGCAGATAGGAGTCTTTGATAAACATTAGTGTTGCTGTTATCATTCCATGAGACGGGATTTAGGAACCGTCTCCCTGAATGCCAGGAATCAGTGGTGCAGACTCACAGAGACCTGAATTCTAGTCTTGACCCTTCCAAGAGCAGGGTTGTTTGGGACAAGCCTCGTCCCCAGTTGCTTTCCCACTGTCCACCTGGCGCCCAGCTCAGAGGCGACACCATCCCTCTCCTGGAATAATGTGGCCCAGCCACTGTCCCTCCCACATGCCTAAGACACTTCCCTCATTTCCCTCATTTTCCCCAGCATCTCTGGCCTTCCTTCATCCACTTTCCACATAGCAGCTGGAATGGTCACTTCAGACTGCAACTGACCACGGTGAACTACAGGGCTTTTGCATCTGCTGTCCCTGAACCCCCACCCCAATCTGAAACATTCCTCCCTCCTCTTTTCACCTGGTTAACTGCACCTCACTCAGACTCTGCTCAAGTGTCACCTCCTCCAGGAAGCTCTCCTGGATTTTCCCTAACTAGGTCAAATCCTCCGGTACAGACTTTTGTTGACACCTGTTACAGTTTGTAGCTGTGTGCTTATTTCTGTGGTTGCTTGGTCAATGTTCATCCTGTCCAGGAGCCTGTGGGCACCTTGATGGCACGGTGATGCCTGCTTTGCTCACTATTGTTCGGCCTCTGCCAAGCACAGTGCTTGGCATGTGGTGGGTGCCCCACAGCCACTTGCTGAGTTAACACGCATCGAATGAAGGGGAGAGCCGGGCACCCCGGGCAATTCCAAACCATAGGTGACCCAAAGTGGAACGAGAGACCCTGGATTCGGGCTTTCAGACACGGGTTATAGACCCAGGGACTGGACGCCTGGGTGCTGGGAGGAGATGTCAGGAGCAGGATCTTCCCAGAGAGGAGGTGGAACATGCAGTTCCAGGAACCAGCCACCAGGTGGCGAAGTGGCTCTGCCCAGGGTGGGCTGCTGTAGCCAGGGGCTCTAAATTGACAATTGCCAAATTGGAGGTTGTGAAACTTTGCGGAGGGGAGGTGGGGACAGGGGAGGGTGTCCCAGACTTCCCTGATAATCAGATGAGCTCATGACCCTTTAGCCATGCAGGGATGGATCCAGGTTTTATGGGACCTAGACTAAGTCCAGGACCTTAGAAAGGGCCTTAGCCAGGGGCCCTGGCACTTAATTAGTATCACGGACCTTACAGTAAGTCTCCCTCTATGCACATACACTACCCTCTGCAATTTCAGAGACCCACCTCCCACACTCATGCACAGACACACATGGATCTGGGGGTTCCCGGACTGTGCTAAAAGCCCCCAACTCAGTCCTGAATTCAGGAGAAGCCAGAGGCCTTGACAAGCCAGCCTAGTGCTGAAGGCACAGGTGCCAGCGTCCATCTCCCAGGATTCGCTCTACACCAAGATTCCCCACCTTTGCCTCACGTACTTGGTGGACCAGGAGAGGCCATTTGGCCAGGGCTTAAACATGGGTTATCTCCAAATGAGATTATTCATGCCATCACTGAGCTACTCCAGAAGCAGAGAGAAGCCCCACCCTCCCACAACTCTAAACTTGTGCCTCCAAATGAGGCCACATTGTCTGGCCGGGAAACACGAATGAATATTTTTCATAAATCCAGCAATTGTCTTTTTTTTTTTTTTTTT
>NW_012105919.1:393595-402081 GCF_000951045.1 Mandrillus leucophaeus
TTGAGACAAGGTCTTGCTCTGTCACTCAGGCTGGAGTGGTGCAAGGGTGTGAACAAAATGGCTCACTGCAGTCTCAATCTCCTGGGCTCAACCAATCCTGCCACCTCAGCCTCCTGAGTAGCTGTGACTACAGGTGCACACCACCATGCCTGATTAATTAGTTTATTTTGTAATTTTTGTAGAGAAGGATTGCTTCAGGCAGAATCACAGTCATAGCTCACTGCAACCTCAAACTCCTGGGCTCAACTAGTTCTCTTGCCTCAGTCTCTCCAGTATGTGGGACCATAGGAGAGCTCAACTATGCCTTTATTTATTTTTTACTTTTCTTTTTGTAGAGACACAGTCTTGCCCAGGCTGGCCTTGAACTTCTGGATTCAAGTGATCCTCTCACTTCGGCCTCCCAAAGTGCCAGGATTATAGGCATCAGCCACCATGCCCAACCTATACTTGGATTTTTTTTTAACTGTGCCTGGGGTTGGTGCCCCTAGTCCCTGAGTTCTTCAATGGTCAAATGTACTTTCTAACTGCTGAACAGTGGGCCTCTTGAAATAGTAAGGTCACTGCTGGAAGTCTTCAGTAAGATGTGGCATGACTGTCAGGAGGCTACAGGTCTAATTCCTTCAGGGGATGGGAAGCTGGGGTAGTTAGTTTGCATCAAGCCTGGTTTTTTTTTTTTTTTTTTTTTTTGTATTTTTAGTAGAGACAGGGTTTCACCATGTTGGCAGGGCTGGTCTCAAACTCCTGACCTTAGGTGATTCACCTTCCTCGGTCTCCCAAAATGCTGGGATTATAGGCATGAGCCACCATACCCAGCAATTGTTTCCTGGTAGACACAATGATACTGCATCGTATTGTTTCAGTGTAAGAATGAGGTTGAGGCCAGCCTCAATGGCTCACGCCTGTAATCCCAGCACTTTGGAAGGTTGAGGCAGGAGGATCACTTGAAGCCAGGAGTTTGATACCAGCCTGGGAAACATAGTGAGAGCCTGTCTCTTAAAAAAAAGAAAAAAAATTTTAGCCAGGCATGGTAGCTTGCACCTGTAGTTCCAACTACTCTGGAGGCTGAAGCAGGAGGATTGCTTGAGGCCAGAAGTTCAAGGCTGCAGGGAGCTGTGATCACACCACAGCATTCCAGCCTGGGCGACAGAATGAGACCCTATCTCAAAAAAAAGAAACAGGTTGATAAAGATATATGCGGATGATGTAGCACACACTTGTTCACCCTGTTTGGGAACTGAATTTATTTAAAGTAACTGAAGTCTTAAAAAATGGCCTCTTCTGGTTGGGCGCAGTGGCTCATGCCTGTAATCCCAGCACTTTGGGAGGCTGAGGCAGGCGGATCACCTGAGATCATGAGTTCGAGACCAGCCTGACCAACATGGAGAGACCTCGTCTCTACTAAAAACAAAGAATTAGCCAGGCGTGGTGGCACATGCCTGTTATCCCAGCTACTTGGGAGGCTGAGGCAGGAGAATCACTTGAACCCAGGAGGTGGAGGTTGTGGTGAGCAGAGATCACGCCTTTGCACTCCAGCCTGGGCAACAAGAACAAAACTGTCACAAAAAAAAAAAAAAAGAAAAAGGCCTCTTCTGACATCCCTGAAGCTTCCTCAGACTTAGGCTGGAGACCAGCCATGGACGGCCTTCCAAGATGGACCCTTCCTCATAGCAGGTGTCCCAATTCTTTTCTTTTTTTCTGTTTGTCACCCAGGCTGGAGCGCTGCAGCCTCAGCCTCCTAGGCTCCTGCAACCCTCCTGCCTTGGCCTCCCAAAGCACTGGGATTACAGGTGTGGTGAGCCATCATGCCCGGCCTAAGTGTTACATTTCTTGACATGGTATCTTGACTTGTGAGATCAAGGCCAGTTTAATAATGGCTTACCCAGAACCCAGCACATCGCAGGTGGCTGATTTGGGTGCAGGTGTTCACAGGTAAGGCCTGGGGCTATGGAGGGTGCCGGTGTCCTGAGGTGGGTGTTTTGAATCTGGACAAGGCTGAAGGGTGAGTTCTCTGGGCTGGGGCTTCAGCCTAGGAAGGGGAGCCCTAAAGTTGGGCTGGGGTGGAGCAGACCCCAAGAAGTAGAATCAGGACTACCAGCCCGGACACCCTGCCCATCCCTCCAGACCTTTCCTCAGGGGAGCAGGAGCTCCAGGACTCCAGCTGCCTGCACTGGGTTCTTTGTGGGATGAGAGCCAGGAGTATGCTGTGATTATTCCCCAGTTTACAGATGAGGAAACAGAGGCTCAGAGAAGTCACACATCACTTAAGTGGCAAAGGTGGGATCTGAACCCAGGTAGATGGACTCTGCTTATCCACTACACTAACCTTTTCATAAATAAGGGCTGAATGAATGAATGAATGAACGAGTGGAGGTAGCTGAGGCCCAGAGAGGTGAAGGACACACAGGACCAGACTCCCTGTCCAATCTGGCACTTTCCAGACTCCCTGTCCATTGGCACTTTCCAGGCCAATGCAGTCCACTGACCCAAAGGAAGAAGCTGAGGGAAAAGGGGGCCCCCAATGCCAGGCTTCCCCCACACCCCTGGCTGTCCCACTGGCTACGCCCATCTGGGTGGCTCACCTCGAAATTCCTCATCAGTCAGGCGTTTCTTGTGGGTCAGCAAGAAGGGGAGCAGCCCATCCAGGTCGGCAGTGGAGCCCCGGGACACAATGTCAAAGAGGATGGGCCTGTTGAAGACTTTGAGGATGGGGGGCGGCTGGGGGGCAGGGGCTTTGGGGCTCTGCGGCTGCTTCCTGGAGGAGGTAGGGAGGCAAGTTGATGGGAGGGCTCATCCCCTGCCTGCCCCACTGTCCCTGGCCTTAGGGACCCAGAGACTGTGGCGGGGGGCAGGCAGTTGAAGCCCTACAAGGAACAGAGTGAGGTAGGTGGGGCAGCTGTAAAAACTAAGGAATGTTTTATCCAACAAACGATAGCTAGTACTACTGTGTGTTGGGTGGAGACAAACAGAAAGAAAGAAACGCACAGACTGCCCATACATCTATCCACCCATCCACCCACACATCCACTCACCCACCCGTCCATCCATCCATCCATCCATCCATCCATCCTTCCATCCATCCATCACTCATCCATCCATCTACCCATCCACCCTCTCATCCATCTATCCACCCATCCATCCATCACTCATCCATCCATCTACCCATCCACCCACCTATCCATTCATCCCTCATCCATCCATCTACCCACCCACCCACTCCTCCATCTATCCACTCACCCATCCATCCATCCATCACTCATCCATCCATCCATCTACCCATCCACCCACTCTTCCATCTATCCACCCGTCCATCCATCACTTATCCATCCATCCATCCACCCACTCATCCATCCATCCATCCACCCACCCACCATTCACCCATCCACCTACCTACCTATCCATCCATTCATCACTCATCCATCCATCCACCCGCTCATCCATCCATCCATCACTCATCCATGCATCTACCCATCCACCCACCCACCCATCCATCCATTCATCCACCCATCCACCCACCTGCCCATCCATCCATCCATCACTCATCCATACATCCACCCACTCAGCATCCACCCATCCACCTACCCACCCATCATCCATCCATCACTCATTCATCCATCCATCCCTCATCCATCCATCCATCCATCCCTCACTCATCCATCCATCCACCCACTCATCCATCCATCTACCCATCCACCAACCCATCCATCCATCACTCATCTATCCATCCACACATCCACCCACCCACCCATCCACCCATCCATCACTCATTCATTCATCTACCCATCCACTCACTCCTCCATCTATCCACCCATCCATTCATGACTCATTCATTCATCCACCCACTCGTCAATCCACCCATCCATCCCACCCATCCATCCATCCATCCAACTGCCCATCCACCCACCCACCCACTCATGTATTAGTCATTTATTGAGTACTTACTAAGGCAGAGAGACTGAAAGAGACAGAAAGAAAGAGAAAATAAAGAAACAGCAGACTAAAAGATGAGGCATTTAATCCATTCATTCCATAACTAACCCATTAATATATTCATTCAGCAAACATTTGAGACAAATGAGGCCATGCTCATATGTACTTGCTCATGGCCCACCACAAGGTAAGCACTCAATAAATGTTAGTTGATATTACCATTGTTAATGAGTGCCTACTGTGTGTCTGGAGCTTGTATGTGCATGGGAGAGATGTGGAGCTACAGAGGCAGATGGAGGAAGGGCGTGGCACAGAGAGGGTTGGGAAGAGAAGAGATGGAGAAAGGAAGGAAACAGACACTAAGAGAACGAGGGCTTGGAGACACTCATTCAGTCATTCAACAAGCATTTTTTTGGCACCTTTTATATGCTAGGTTCTGGGAGAGAAGAGCTAGCCCAGGGCCACCATGAGGCAGGAATGCTCTCTCTGTCACGTTCTTACCTGGCCCAGTGCCTGGCACATCTTGGGATGCAGTAAGACTCTGTTCAATGAATAAGAGGCTAAAGAGGAGGAAGATGGAGGCACAGGGTCTGGGAAGGAGAAGAGGGGAGAGTAGGGGAACAGAGAAAACCCTAACAAGAGGCAGCGGGGCCAGAGGGGAAGGGGGAATGCAGTTGGGGAAATTGAGGCCAGGGCAGGTTGTGGAAGCAGGTGGGACAGGGTTGCAAGGGTGGACAAAGCCGGCATCTGGCTGTACCCAGCCTGTCTTGCCATGAGAATGGGACAGCCATTCTCTTCCTTTCCTCTTCGCCGGGGGTTGAGATTTTCCATCTCAGGGCAGGTGCTGGGAAAGGGGGTCATTAGCATCCACAGTAGGGTAAGAGGTGTGCTCTCCTGTTGACAGAGGCACAGGCACAGACACAGCCTCTAATGAGGGCACTTAGGCAGCCACCACTATACCTCTTCCTGAACTTTGACCTTTGAGCCAAAATAAAAAGGAATACTGCCCCTGCCAGATCTCACTGAGGCAGCCCTCAGGACTCAGCAGCGCCCCACTTCCTCCACCAGCCTGGACTTCCTGGGGTGGGGGTGGGGGTGGGGAGGAGGGTTTGCAGGAGGGGTCCAAGGGAGGCGAAGGGGAGACACAGAGCCCACTAGCTTTCAACAGGACCTGGGAGGGCTTGGGGACAGAAGGATGGGAACCCTGGGCACTCTGCTGCTCTGGCCCTCAGTTTCCACCTCTGAGTAGAGGTGGTACAGATTTTTCAGCACACAGACAACTGTGAAGCCCTGTTCCTTGGACATATCTGCAGAGCCTCTCCAGCCTTAGGCCCTTGCACTCACATTTCTCTCCACCTAGGACACCCTTCCCTCCCTCTCTGTGGCTGCCCCTTCGCAGCCCTTAGCTTTAGGCTTGAATGTTGACTCCTCCAAGAAACCCTCCTGGATTACCTTTCTTGTATCCACCCAGTCTCTAACTTCAGCACCTCCCCCAACTCACATGGCATATCCATGTGCTCAGCTACTTGCTTCTTGCCTGTCTCACCCTCTAAACTGAAAGTGTTGCCTGAGTAGAGGTGGATCTGGTCTGGCTCAGCCAGTAGCCTCAGGACTAACCCCACTGACTGGCAGATAGTGGGCACTCAAGAAACATCCACTGACTGGGTGTGGTGGCTCACGCCTGTAATCCCAGCACTTTGGGAGGCCGAAGTGAACAGATCACTTGAGGTCAGTAGTTCGAGACTAGCCTGGCCAACATGGTAAAACCCTGTCTCTACTAAAAATACAAAAATTAGCCGGGCGTGGTGGTGCACACCTGTAGTTCCAGCTACCCGGGAGGCTGAGGCAGGAGAATCACTTGAACCTGGGAGGAGGAGGTTGCAGTGAGTCAAGATTGTGCCACTGCACTCCAGCCTGAGTGACAGAGCAAGACCCTGTCTCAAAAAAAAAAAAAAAAAAAAAAGGAAAAGAAACATCCACTGAATGAATCAATGACTCTGTGAAAAAATAAAGCGGGCAGCTCTTGACCAAGCAAGGGCTGCGAAGGTGAATGGGCTCCATCCAAGAGATAAATGAATCCATGGCCAGCAAGGGGAACAGAGGAGGACCAGGCAAGCCCAGGTCATCTCCAGACCTCAGGACCATCCTCCAGGACACACACACAGGCAACCAAGAGGGGATTTCACGGAGCAGCTGAGGAAAGGGTCAATTCAGGGCACATTAGGGACAGCAGGGCCGGGACCGAGAAAGGATATGTCTGGTTCAGCAGGGCCTGCTGAGGCTCAGGAGGAGCTGGCTAGGAAACTGTAAGCCCTGCTCCCTTCCCTAAACTGCCAAAAGCTCGTGGAAGTCCCTGGGCTTCCTAAAGGACCAGGAGGGAGGGCTCAACCTCACAAAGCAGGGAGTCTGCAGGTGACAGACAACAGGGTCATGCTGGAAGCAGAACCTGGGATGACTGAGTTTGCAGAGTGCCACACAAACCACATGAGATGCCAGGCAAATGCCTCTGAGTCTAGAGTCTGGGCTGCAAGACTCAGCTCAGCAGAACCCATTGGGGGAGGATGGGGACCAGACAAGGTGGTCGAGGTGGGCTGGAGGCTCCCTGTCCCCAGCTAGGCCTGGCATGGAATACATAACAGGAGCCACATGCTGTCACCCCATCCAGGGCTTCTCTCCACTGTCTTTTCTTTCAGCAAGGCTGTCATTATGGAAAAGAAAGGGTGAATGCCTCGGGGTTTCCAGCTCTTTCTAAGCCTCAGGAAAGCCACTGGATGGCCAGGAATAGAGGTGATGCTTGAAGAAGACCCAGGAGGGGCAGCTGGATGTGTGCCAGGAAGAGAAGGTAGGGAGATGGATGGATGAATAGATGCAAAAATGAAAGAAAAGATGAGCAAATGAATACATGAATCAGTGACTAAGCAAACAAAGGAACGAATGGACAAATGGATGGACAGAGAGCTGGGTAAATAAACTGGCGGTTAGAAGACAGAAGGAGGGGAAGGAAAGACAGAAGGCAGGCAGGTGAGCAATCAAGCATGAGAAATGGAATGAATGAATGAATGAATGAATGAATAGTTTGATAGCTGAATGGCTAGATGAATAGAAACAGTGGGTAGGTGAGAGGATGGAATGACATTCAGACGAGAAAATGGTAAATGAATGGAAGGTTGGTTATATGGGTGTATGGCTGGACAGATGGCCGACAGATGGGTAGATGGGTAGATAGATATTTTAATGAGTGGACAATGGATGGATAGATTGGACAGGTGGACAAAAAAGTGGAAAGATGGGCATCTGGGTGAATGAATGAGTAGATGGTAGATGGATAAATGGATGGATGGATGGATGAACAGATGTATAAATAAGAAGATAAACAAATGGAAGGCTGGATGTGTAGGTGAAGAGACGGACAGACAAGTAGATGAATGGGGGACAGATGAGTAGGTAGATATGTAGGTGAATAAAAAAGCAGATGAGGCTGGATGCAGTGGCTCATGCCTATAATCCCAGCACTTTGGGAGGCCAAGGCAGGTGGATCACGAGGTCAGGAGTTCAAGACCAGCCTGGCCAAGATGGTGAAAACCTGTCTTTACTAAAAATACAAAAAAAAATTAGCTGGGTGTGGTGGCGGGTGCCTGTAATCCCAGCTACTCAGGAGGCTGAGACGGGAGAATTGCTTGAACCCAGGAGGTGAAGGTTTTAGTGAGCCAAGATCACGCCACTGCACTCCAGTCTGGGCAACAGAGCAAGACTCCATCTCAAAAAGAAAAAAAAAAGCAGATGAATGAATGGAGAGTTAGATGAGTAAATAGTTGTATAAATGAGTGGGTGGAGGGGTGAATGGGTAAATCGGTGAATGAATGGATGAATGGATGAACAGACAAATGTCCAATGGAAGGGTGGACAGAGGGGTAAATGGGTAGAGGAATGGATGATGGATTAATAGATAGATAGATGATGAAAAGATGGATGGATGATGGATAGATGGGTAGATGGATGGATGGATGGATGGATGATGGGTGGATAGATAGATGATGCATGGATGGATGGATGGATGGATTAATGGATAGATGGACATATGGAATAATGATGAATGGATGAATAGATGGACAGATGGAAGGATGATGGATGAATGGATGGATGGATGATGGGTAGATGGATAGATGGGTGAATAGTAGATAGATGGACAGATGGAATAATGATGGATAGATGGATAGATGGATAGATGGAAGGATGATGGATAAATGAATAGATGGATGGATGGATGATGAATGATGGGTGGATGGAAAGATGGATAGATGATAGATGGCTGGATGATGGATAGATGGATGGATGGATGGATGGATGGATGGATGGATGGATGATATATGGATGGAGAGATGAATGGATTGATGGATAGATGTATGGATGGTTGGATGGATGGATGGATAGATGGATGGATGGATGGATGAATAGATGGATGGTTGGATGGATGGATGGATAGATGGATGGTTGGATCGATAGATGGATGGATGGATGGACAGATGGATAGATGGATGGACAGATGGATGGATGGATGG
>NW_012105919.1:403093-403617 GCF_000951045.1 Mandrillus leucophaeus
ACACACACACACACACACCACACACACCACATACACACACACACACACACACACCCGGCTCTGCTGCTCTGTGGCAATTCCCTCCCCAAACACTGCCCTGTTCTCTGTGGCCAGAAAAAGAGTTTACTCCCTGTTCTAATTTGCCCTGAAGGCTGTTATTACACATTCCAAACTCATGCCAGCTTTAGGAGGGAGGGAAGAGGGGGATGCAGGCAGGGAGAGAGGCTGAGAGCCTGGGTGTGAGTCCACGTGTGTCTCCGCTGCGTGTGACTGTCATGTACATTTCTTCCCACCTTCCTCCACGTGCGTGTGCACGTGTGTGTGCCCACTATGAGCAGGCACGGTAGGCCCTTCCTTCCTGCACGGGCTCACAATGCCTCCTACCAGGAGCCCCTCCACAGTGGGGAAGCTCCCAGCTGCACCAGGTGTGCATCAGGGAGGCACCCAAGAATGTTCCTGCATGACTGTGAACATCCCCACACACTGACATGGTCACAACAGCGTTCATTCAGACATCCCCACAC
>NW_012105919.1:403667-422642 GCF_000951045.1 Mandrillus leucophaeus
GATGGATGGATGGATGGACAGATGGATAGATGGATGGACAGATGGATGGATGGATGGATAGATGGATGGTTGGATCGATGGATGGATGGATGGATGGACAGATGGATAGATGGATGGACAGATAGATAGATGGATGGATGGATGAATTGACAAATATGTGGATAATAGATAGAGGGGTGGATGATGAATGGGTGAATGGATACAGAGGAGGAGACCACAGGCCAGGAATCTAACAATACTCACTCTATGATCTTCTTCCTCCACCTCTTGTTGTCACTGGGGTGGTGACGATAGGTGCCATAGTCAAAGAGTGAGTCCATGGGTGCTTTCTTGGGTCCAGGCACCACCGAGGACTCATATAGGGTGGACTCCAGCAGATCAATGGGGTTGGGCACCCCCTTGCGGAAGGCACCCTGGAACTTCATGCGCAGATTTGGTCGCCCATCGCCTAGGCCAGCAGGGCGACTGGCATCAGCCGGTGAGGGCGAAGGGGAGCCATCCTCCCCCTCGAACAGATTGGCCAGGGAGGAGAGAGGAAAAGCCTCCCCGCCTGGGGTGCCACTCTCATCCCCGGGGAGCTCAGCCACCTCCCCAGGACCCGCGCGGGGGCCTTCGCTGGAATCCGCCATGCCTGCCCCAGGCCCGTCTGCACTGCTCAGCCTGCAAGGGGATGAAAGGGGAGTCAGGCAAAACCCAGCCAGTGGCAGGGGCTCCAGGAAGCCCCCTCCCACGTAGACAAGCAGCAGTGCTGCCAGCTGCTTCAAAGCCACCGTTGTAATGACAGGGGCGCAGGGAGGCCACTCCCAGATGTGGTTGGCTGCCAGCCTCAGGCGGGAACTGCAACAGGAGCCTCTTTTAGGAACCTGGAAACACAAATTGGCCCCAGGTCCAACTACCCTGGGCATTAGCTGAAAGAGGGTGGACTTCGGGGTCATGCTGGGACCCCATACTTGGATCCCAGACGCTACTGCTGACCAAGAAAGCCAGCTGTAGAGCCCCGGAGAGCCAAGTTCAAATCCAGGCTCCACACTTCGTCATTCCATGACATTGAGCAAGTCACAGCCTCAGTTTCCTGATCTGTAAGATGGGAATATCCAAGCCCCATGGGTAGAACATGCAGTCCAGTGGCCAGTGCAGTGCAGTGCCTGGCACGTGGTAAGTACCTGCTAAAGCAGAACTATTAACCGTGGGCTTCAGGCACAGGAAGGGCTCAGAAAATCCATGTGGACTTGCTGTGTGGGCCGGCAGTCCTGTTTCCTCATCAAACACCGTCATGATGATCCCCATTTTACAGAACAGGAAACTGAGGCTCCAAGACTTGAGTTGACTTCCCCAGTGCACCAACTCTGCTCCACAGCACAAAGTGCTGATTCCTCCCTGCACCTCTGCCTGGTTAACTCCTCCCCACTGGAACTCCCCAGTTCCAGCTCAACTGGGCTCCTCTGGAAAGCCCTCCCCGGACTGCACACACTCGTTCCCAGGATCTGTGCTCGTCTCCTCGGAAGCTTTATCCCAGCTGTTCACGGGATGGTTCATTCCCAGGCTGTGGGCGCAAGGAGGCAGGAAACGTATCTGTTCATCCTTCAGTCCTCACACAAATGAGCAACTTTATGACAAAGATGTCATTTGTTCCCATTTCTCAGATAAGGAAGCAGGTTTCAAAGGCAGCAAACAGCCTGCAGGGAGAAGGGCTGGACTTGAACCACGTCTCTCTGGCTCCTGGGTCCAGTGCTTAGCCAGGAGCCAGGGCAAGGGAGGAGCAAGGCCCCACTGGTTGGCTGTCAGTCCCCTGTTCTGTGTAGCATGGTGCCAGCCAGGCGGGGCTGGGCACCGAGGGTGAGTTTCCTGGAACTCTTAGCACCCCACCCAGGAGGCAGGAGCATGTCTGAAAAGCCCTCTCTTATACATCTCACCCTTCCCACCCAATACACACGGAGAAAAACAAATAAACTAGTTCCCACCTTGTTTGTTCTGTGGCTTCCAGGAGGGAAGGCTTGGACCAGAGAGGCGGGGACACAGCAAGAGGACTCCCTTAGTGGGCGCAGCAGGACACAGAGGGTCAGAGCTCCCTCCGGGGGCGGGCTCCCCTCTGGACACCAACAGGGAGGCACAGCCTGGCCTTTGGAGTCATTCAGGCCTGGGTTCTAATCCCTTTACAAGTAGTGTGATCTTAGGTAAGTTACTTGAGCTCCCCAAGCCTCAGTTCCCTCCTCTGCAAAATGGATACAATTGAAGTCACTTTTTCATAGGGTTGGAGGCAGTGGGAAGTGAGGTCAGGTATATCCAGTGCCACTTCTGGGATTAAAGTGGGGTTTTGGCTGGGTGCAGCAGCTCACGCCTGTAATCCCAGCACTTTGGGAGGCCAAGGCAGGTGGATTACTTAAAAGTCAGGAGTTTGAGACCAGCCTGGCCAACATGGCGAAACCCCATCTCTACAAAAAATACAAAAATTAGCTGGGCATGGTGGCATGTGCCTGTAATCCCAGCTACTCAGGAGGCTGAGGCAGGAGAATCACTTGAACCCAGGAGGTGGAGGTTACAGTGAGCCAAGATGGCACCATTGTACTCCAGCCTGGGTGACAGAGCAAGACTCCATCTAAAAATAAATAAATAGAGTGGGGTTTTCAGTTACTATAACTAAAGGAAGAAAGAGAAGTTAGGAGGCCAGGTTCTGAAATCAGACCGACCCAGTTCCTGTCTTGGCCCTGGTCATTAGCTGTTTGGCCATGGGCAAATCACTTCCTCTCTCTGCCCCTTGGTTTTCCCACCTGCAAGACCGGAGTGACCACGCCTGTTCCTAGGGTCCTCCAGCATGTGAGGCACCTACTCAGTGCCAGCACCTAGTAGGACCTCTGGAGACATGAAGTCCTTTTGACTGGCCAGGTAGGAGAGGGGGATCTGGATCCCAGTCCCTCATGGCTGCCACATGCGTTTGGGCTTTGCTCTTCAGGAATGGGGGCCGGGGGGATGCTGAGGCAGGAGGGGCATCTGCAGGGGCCCAGGCATTGGCGGGAGGCGGATTAGACTCTCCTGAGCACAGCCCTGCCCACCTCACTGGGGGCCCTGAGATCAGGGGGAGACAAGACATCAGGCACACCCTCTGTGTTGTCAATACCCTTCTATCCACTGCACCTCTCACCATGGCACCCCAGGGGCTAATGGAACCCCACCCCAGGGAGCTCCCAAGGCCAGAGAAGGCAGCCAAGAAGCTCCTTCCATCCCCCATCATTCCTGCACCCTCCTCCCCTCAGGAGGATAGCCCTCCCCTAAGCCTGGACAGCACCCCAGGTTCCTGGGGAGTCCAAAATGGGGGCTCTGGTGCCAGCCAATCCCGGGTTCAGATCCCCTCCCAGCAACTCTCAACCTGTCTGGTTTCCGTGTGGCCTTGGGCAAGTCATGCCACGATCATGATTAGCATTCTAATTAGGATGAAATAATAATTATGAACTAAATCACCATCCTCGCCTGATGACATAGCTCAGGCTGTGCCCAGCATGGGGCCTCATCTAGCCCTCACCATGACTCCAGACCAGTCGTTCTCAACCAGGGACAGTTCCGCTCCTCCCCTAAGGACATTTGGTAATATCTGATAATATGTTTTGTTGTCACAACTGTACAGGAGAGGGAGCACTGCTGGCATCTGGTAGGTCAAGGCCAGGGATGGCACTAAACATCCTCCAAAGCAAAAGACAGTCCCGCACCACAAAGAATGACCCAGCCCACAATGTCAATAGCGCTGGGACTGAGAACACCTGCCCTGGAGGTAGGTATTGCAATCATTCCCATTCTACAGATGAGGAAACTGAGGCTCAGAGAGGCTAAGCGACTTGCCTGAGGTCACACAGCAGGTTAGTGACAGAGCCAGGACTGAAATGCGAGCAGCTGGCTGCAGAGTCCGGGCTGAATCCCTCCATGCACTGGGGATGTCCTGGGTGCCAGGTGAGGGTGAAAGGGAGCTATCCTCACCCTCAAACAGATTGACCAGGGAGGAGAGGGGGAAGGCCCCTGTGCAGGGAGCTCGGCCACCTCGCTGGGCCTGCACAGGGGCCTTTGCTGGGATCCACCATGCCGGATGGCACTAAACATCCTCCAATACAAAAGACAGCCCCACACCACACAGAATAACCCAGTCAACAATGTCAACAACACTGAGGTTGAGAAAATCTCCCCTAGAAGTAGGTATTGCAATCATTCCCATTTTACAGATGAGGAAACTGAGGCTCAGAGAGGCTAAGTGACTT
Source organism: Mandrillus leucophaeus (assembly GCF_000951045.1). Classification (NCBI taxonomy): domain Eukaryota; kingdom Metazoa; phylum Chordata; class Mammalia; order Primates; family Cercopithecidae; genus Mandrillus; species Mandrillus leucophaeus. The sequence goes on from NW_012105919.1 coordinate 407,909, forward strand.
ACCTGAGGTCACACAGCAGGTTAGTGATGGAGTACCAGGGTGCCACCTGAGCATTTAGTGTCTCCTTCGAGCTTCCCAACCACCCCAGGAGGTAGGGATGATTACTGCCTGCCCATTATCATCTCTCTGAGCCTCAGTTTCTCTACCTGTAAAATGGGGATTGCAATAATAGCACCTCCCTTGTAGGGCTTCTGGGAGATAAGGCAGGTCAAGTGTTTCTTGGGCACCTCAGAAATACCTGCTAAATGTTTGATCTTGTCATATTTAATCATCATCATCACCACTATGATACAGTCCTGATTTACCTGTCCTTCCTTACTCCCCTTCCCCAAAACACACATGCACACACGTGCCAGAAGTACGCCTGGCATTTTATAGCCCATGCTAAAATCCACCAAGCCCCTCTCTCATTTAATCTCCCGAAGAACCTGGACAAAGCTAGGCTACCGCTCCCACTTTACAGCTAAGGAAATGGAGGCTCTGAGAGGCCAGTTAGGGAGCAAATGGCTTTGAAGAAAACCTCCAGACTCCTAGCCCTGGGCTCCTTCCACATCACAGCACTCAGGGGTGTGTACGCACCAGCTCACGTGTACACATACACATAGGCATGCGTACACGTACACACACACCACACACACACACACACACCACACATACACACCACACACATACACCACACACACACCACACACACACACACACCACACACACACCACACACACACACCACACACACCACACATACACACCACACACCACACACCACACACACACACCACACACCACATACACCACACACACACACACCACACACACACCACACACACACCCACCACACACACCACACACACATACACCTGTCTCTTATACACATCTAGATGTGTATAAGAGACAGCTGACATGGTCACAACAGCGTTCATTCAGACATCCCCACACTGACATGGTCACAACAGCGTTCATTCAGACATCCCCACACACTGACATGGCCACAACAGCATTCATTCAGAGCAGCGGGTGTTTGTTTGTTTGTCTGTTTGTTGAGACAGGGTCTCACTCTGTCACCCAGACTGGAGTGCAGTGGCACAATCTCAGCTCACTGCAACCTCCGCCTCCCAGGCTCAAGTGATTCTCCTGCCTCAGCCTCCCAAGTAGCTGGGATTACAGAAACATGCCACTACCACTCGGCTAATTTTTGTATTTTTAGTAGAGATGGGGTTTCACATGTTGGCCAGGCTGGTCTTGAACTCCTGACCTCAAATGACCCACCCGCCTTGGCCTCCCAAAGTGCTGGAATTACACGCATGAGCCACTGCGACTGGCCAAAGTAGCGGTTTTTTAACATGTTGGTTTTAAATCCTATATATTCAAAAGAAGGTTTATATTCAAACCCTTCTTTAGAACATATATACCAAACGGTGGTCCACACAGAGATGGCAGTTGTGTAGGATGGACAGAGAAAGAATCTGCATCTTCCTCTGGAAAGGGTCCAAGGGGCAGGAGTAGAAGCCAGCTACCTATTTATTTATTCCACACTTTTACTGAGCACCTACTATGTGCCAGGCACTGGTGCTAGGTACTAGGGACACAGATGTGAACAAAACAGATAGCAATCCCTTTGGGGGCAGACCTTCTGGTGGGGAAACAATAAACTAGACAAACCAAGCAGCACAGTCATGTCGGGTGGTGGTAAGAACTGCATAGACCAGAAGGGCTCAGGAGTGGGCAAGTTAAGGGGTACAGGAGTCCTGAGTAGGGTGATGAGATACAGGGCTGAGCCAGGGTCCCCAAGCCTTCCTTTCTGCCCTAGACAGACCCCAGGCTTTCTGGGAATCTGGCTTTCTGTTCTCATGGCCCCCTGAGCTGGTGAGGCACAGAGTGAGACCGCATTTTGACGTCAGGCAGACCAGAGGGTCAGATCCCAGACCCACGGCTCATTCGCTGTGTAAGCTTGAGCAAGTTACCCAACCTCTCTGATCTTCACTTTCCTCAGCTGCCCTATTAAGGGATCGTAATAGGGTCGTTGTGAGAGGTATATACGTTGAGTCAAGTGCCCAGCAGAAAGAAAGCCTCAATACACAGCAGATTGCACAACAGGTGCCTTCTCTCTGAGAATCCCGAATTCAACGGCGGTGGAGGTCTCTGGCTCCATCCCCATGCCCCGACTTGCAGAGGGTGGAAAAAGGGGCCTATCCTCGGGGTTACCCGCGGCTTTGCCTGATCTCATGGAAACCCTGGCACACATTTGTCAAATCCCATCCTCCTGATTACGTGACCAAGGAAAGCTGCTTAAATCTGGGGGCAAGTTTGGGCATGCAGGCCTGCTCCGCCCCAGCAGGGAGGATTCCAGGGAGCTGGTTTCTCCTGGCTCCCTCCCTTCTGGATCAATTCATTCCACCAGGCATCAATGGAGTGGCGCCTGTTTGCAGGGCACAGAGGAGACATAAAAGTGTGGAACCTCAGAGAACTCACAGTCCAGGAGGGAAGGCAGATGGCTCTTCCTGCCTCCAGGCCTTTGCCTAGGCTGTTCCCTCTGCCTGGAATGCCCTTCCCTTCGCTGGCTGGTTCCCACTTACTCCTCAGGCCTCATCTTAAAGGGTACTTCCTCTGAAAAGCTCTCCTGTTTCCCTTGTTGTTCACTCTTAGAGTAGCATGTGCCTTCCTTTACAGCACTTCCCACGATTAAACTTTTCTATATACGTGTTTTTTTTTCAAGAGAGTCTCGCTCTGTCACCCAGGTTGGAGTGCAGTGGCATGATCTCGGCTCACTGCAACCTCCGCCTCCTGGGTTCAAGCGATTCTCGTGCCTCAGCCTCCCCGAGTAGCTGGGATTACAGGTATGCACCACCACACCTGGCTAATTTTTCATATTTTTAGTAGAGACAGGGTTTTGCCATGATGGCCAGCCTGGTCTTGAACTCCTGACCTCAGGTGATCTGCCTGCCTCAGCCTCCCAAAGTGTTGGGATTATAGGCGTGAGCCACCGCGCATGGCCAATATATTATTCTTTGATTCATCTTCTCTCTTCATCTCCAGAGTTTTAGTTCCATGTGGTAGGGACTATTTCGTGTCCCCTGTGTCCCCAGCATTCAGCATGGTGCTGAAGCAAAATGAGGTGTCAATGAATATTTGGTTTATTTTAGGCTGTAAGACCAGGGACCTGAAGTTCCAGGTGGGGTTGCAGAGCAAGGGCAGCCGGAATCCTGATGGGGAGGGGGGGAGGCAAAGAGGAGGAGGAGGAGGAAGAGGAGGAGGAGGATAAAGGGCAGAGGAGGTGTCAAGGACAAAGGTGCGGAGGGGAAAGTGCAGGGCGCACAGAGGAATGGTGTGGCCTGGGGCACAGGGAGAAGGAAAGCAGGAAGAAAAGATGGGTGAGTGGGTAGGCAGCGGGGAGGTGGGTGGGGGAGGAATCCATGTGTAGGAAGGAGCCCACGGAGAAGGTGCTCAGGCTCCCAGACAGACCCAGTGTGCTTCTACCTCCCTCCGTCCTGGGGCTCCTTAGCCAATTTAGGGGGCACTCACTTCCTGTGGTACTCTCAAACACACTGCGAGTGCCTGCCATTCCAGCTCAGTCTTGCAGGGCACATGTGGGTAGGAAGGTATAGGAAGACAAGGACTCTGAGCTTTGCTGTGACTAGAAAGTCCCAGACCTGTCCAAGCACTCCCCACCTTCCAGGTAAGAAAACTGAGGCTCGGCCGGGCGCGGTGGCTCACATCTGCAATCCCAGCACTTTGGGAGGCCGAGGCGGGCGGATCACAAGGGCCAGCAGATCGAGACCACCGTGAAACCCCATCTCTACTAAAAATACAAAAACTTAGCCCGGCATGGTGGTGGGTGCCTGTAGTCCCAGCTACTCGGGAGGCTGAGGCAGGAGAATGGTGTGAACCCGGGAGGCAGGGCTTGCAGTGAGCCAAGAATGTGCCACTGCACTCCAGCCTGGGTGACAGAGCGAGACTCCGTCTCAAAAAAAAAAAAAAAGAAAACTGAGGTTCAGAGAGGCAAAGTCACTTGTCTGGCATTGCCTTGCTCCAAAAAGGGGGAAGCAGGATTAGAACCCATGCATCCCCAGGACCTGTACCTTTGATGGACACTATATAAAGACAAAGGAACTCTGGGAGGGAGGAGCTTTAGAAAGAATGGAGTGGGGGGTGGATCGCAGTCCCTGGTGAACCACCAGTTCACCAGCTCTGGGCAAGTCACCTGGCCTTCCCATGCCTTGGTTTCCTCATCTGCAAAATGGCAATGATCCTAGCACCTACCCCAAGGGAACTGTCATGAGGGTTAAATGAAATAAAGCATGCAAAACACTGAGCCTGGTGCCTGGTACACAGCATGCATTTCGGTCAAGAATGGCTGCTGTTGGAATCTTTGGTATCAGTGTACTATTTATCAGTATCATTAAGGGAACAGATGAACAAAAGGACTGAGGACCGAGGAACGCAATGACTCCTAGAGAAGGCACAGCGGCCGGAGCCAGAGCCTTGGAGGTAGATTCTGGTAGCCACCTCGAAGTGGCAGCCGACTGGGAGCTCAGCTCCTTGGCCAGGCAAAACCTGCCTGCCAGGCTACGCATGGCTCCCAGGTCCCTGGCAGGCGGCAGTGGTAGGGGGGCATCATGCCATGCCCAGCAGCTTCCCTGGCCAGCCTGTATTTACCTAGCAGGTCTCAGCCCAGCCCGCTTCCTGTTTGCTACACAGTGGCCGCCTGTCCAAGACAGACAGAGCTCCAGTGTCCTGCTGGGCCCCCACCCCATGCACTCACACCACCCAGGCAGGGCAGGTCTGGGGTGACTCACCGGGCCCCACGGAGGGCAAGGCCAGTGTGCACGGCAGTCATTTGGTCATTCTGCAAGCCCTTGGCTGGAGGGATGCTGGCTGACAGCACACACAGATGCCCCTCTGAGCTTTCACACGGACCAAGTCATTTCTGAGGGTCCCAGCCCCGGGGCAGGAGCCACCAAGAGGCCGTGTGGCTTAACGGTTAAGAGCATGCACCTTGCAGGCACAAAAGGCCACATATTGCAGGATTCCATTTATATGAAATGCCAGAAGAGTCAAATCCATAGAGACAGAAAGCAGATGAGTTGCTGCCAGGGGCTGGGAGTGGAGAGTGATGACTGCTAACGGGTACAGAGTCCTTTTTCGGGGATGATGAAAATGTTCTGGAATGAGATACTGCTGATGTCTCTACAACTCTGAATATACTAAGAAACCAACCGAATTGTACATTTTAAAAGACTGAGTTATGAGTATGTGAATTACATTTAAATGACCCTTCCAGGCTTAGTGACCTCGGGCAGGTCACTTCCCTCCCAGAACCTCAGTTTCCTTGTTGCAACATGGGAATGTCATGGGGATTAAGCACACATAAAGGGTTTCTTTTTATTCTTTCTGTGTGTGTGTGTGTGTGTGTGTGTGTGTGTGTGTCAGGATCTTGCTCTGTCACCCAGGTTAGAGTGTAAGTAGCACAATCTCGGCTCACTGCAACTTCCGTCTCCCAAATTCAAACAATCCTTCTGCCTCAGCCTCCCTAGTAGCTGGGATTACAGGCGCCCACCACTGCGCCAGCTAATTTTTGTATTTTTAGAAGAGATAGGGTTTCACCATGTTGGCCAGGCTGGTCTCGAACTCCTGACCTCAGGTGATCCGCCTGCCTCAGCCTCTCAAAATGCTGGTATTACAGGCGTGAGCCACCGCGCCCAGCCACGTAAAGGGTTTCAAACAGGGTCTGGCACGTACTAGGGGCTCAAGGATACAAAGTCACTAGCCCAGGAGGCTCCAGGTCCTTCTTCCCTTATCTCGCTTCCCTCCCATCAGAGAATAGCCCCAGGATTCCACCCTCTCAGCCAGCTGTGCTTGAGAATATGCTACCCAGCTCCAGCCCGGGAGGAGGGAGGCGCCAAAATCTTAGGCCAGCCGGGCGCAGTGGCTCATGCCTGTAATCCCAGCACTTTGGGAGGCTGAGGTGGGCGGATCACTTGAGGTCCGAAGCTCAAGACCAGACTGGCCAACATGGTGAAACCCCATCTCTACTAAAAATACAAAAATTAGCTGGGTGTGGTGGCTGGCGCCTGTAATCCCAGCTACCTGGGAGGCTGAGGCATGAGAATCGCTTGAACCCAGGAGGCAGACGTTGCAGTGAGCCGAGAGAGCGCCACTGCACTCCAGCGTGGGCGACAAGAGACTCCATCTCAAAAAACAAAACAAACCTTAGGCCTGCCTTCTCTCTTATCTGTAAAATGGGGGCAATAATTACTACGACCTGGGTGGGGTAAAGCCGTATTTGCTCCATAGTTATTTGGTGTACTGTACATTCATGCTTTAAACTAAAACATAAGGCTGGGTGCAGTGGCTCACACCTGTAATCCCAACACTTTGGGAGGCCAAGGTGGGAGGATCGCTTGAGCCCAGTTCGAGACCAGCCTGGGCAACATGGTGAGATCCCATCTCTACAAAAAATAAATTTATTTATTTTTTTAAATATTAAAAAATAAAATAACAGCTCCTACCCCAAAGGGCTATTGTGAGGATTAAATGTGATAATTCGAGCCTTCAGCGTAGTGCCTGGCAAACACGAAGTGTTCAATGAATAGCAGCTTCTTTGCCATTCTTGCTAACATTCCCTGAGTTTACAGTGGGGGTGGGGGATGATGACATTGAGGTCCAGGGAGGTCAGAACTGAGCAGGCACTGGAACCCAGACTTCCCGGCTCCAAAACCAGGGCTTGTGACTGCACAGACCTCACCTTTGGAAAGGGTTTCCTTGCCACCTCATTTTCATCTTCCGTCACCTTTGGAAGGCTGTCAGGACAAGGGCTGCTTCCCAGCTGGGAGACTGAGGACCAGAAGGGACAGGACACTCGTCCATGCATACATTCCTCTACCCCACTTCCAGGTGCAAAAGTCCCGAGTTTGCCAAATCAGAGAAGGGGGAAGAGGGCAGGCGCCCGTGATGAATGGATGGGGTGGGAGTCGGGGAAGGGAGCCTGAGGCAGCAGAAAACCAGTCTGAGATCCTTCCTCTGTCCCAGCCCACCTCAACACCAGTCTGTGCCAACAGTAGGCTGCTGCCTCAGGGGTTAACTGCTTGGAATTACGACTGAGGCTAATGCCTGCAATGCTACCATCAGTAATGCCTACCCTCCATGGCACATTTTACACAGCACCTCCCACTTGGTTGGTTTTTGTTTTGAGACAGGGTATGTCTCCGTTACCCAGGCTAGAGTGCAGTGGCACAATCATGGCTCACTGCAGCCTCGACCTCCCAGGCTCAAGCAATCCTCCCACCTCAGCCTCCCTAGGAGCTGGGACCGCAGGCATGTACCACCATGCCTACCTACTTTTTTTTTTTTGAGATGATGTCTCGCTCTGTCACCCAGGCTGGAGTGCAGTGATGCGATCTTGGCTCACTGCAAGCTCCGCCTCCTGGGTTCATGCCATTCTCCTGCCTCAGCCTCCTGAGTAGCTGGGACTACAGGCGCCCGCCACCACACCCGGCTAATGTTTTGTACTTTTTTTTTTTTAGTAGAGACGGGGTTTCACTGTGGTCTCGATCTCCTGACCTCATGATCCGCCCGCCTCGGCCTCCAAAAATGCTGGGATTGCAGGTGTGAGCCACTGCGCCCAGCCACCATGCCTACTTTTAAAATGTATTTTTTGTAGAGATGGGGTCTCACTATACTGCCCAGGCTAGTCTCCAATGCCTGGGCTCACGTGATCCACCCACCTTGGCCTCCCAAAGTGTTGTGATTACAGGCATGAACCACTGTGCCTGGCCCCTTCTGTCTGTTTTAATCCAAATAGTAACTATAGAGATGAAATATTATTGTGTCCATTCCCAGATGTACAAACTCAGTCCCGGGAGAAAGGAGGTTTCACCAATGCCAATCATAGGCTAAGCACTTTCACATTTCTCTCTCATTTGAGGTAGGTGTTATTGTTATCATTTTACAGATGAACAAACGGAGGATCAGAAAGAATGAGATTTAACTGAGGCCACACTCTACAGGAAGTGAATGTGCATAAAATTCCAACCATTTGCTTTTAAATCCATCTGAGTTCATTCATCCCTTTGGGGGCTACCATCCCCTCTCCCTGGGAGCCCCCTTCTCAACGCATGTCCCTTGGAACGCAGCAGGACAGGTGGCACAGTGGTGACAGGCTCGGAGTCTGACTCTTGGCTTTGCCATTTAGTAACTGTGTGGCCCCAGACGGATCACTTGACCTCTCCGAGCTTCAGTTTCCTCGCCTGTGAAAGGAGCTCATCACAGTCCCCACCGCTGGGTTGCTTGTCATTGTGGTATCAGAGTCTCACAATGTGGCCGCAAAGCACTGCGTGGGGGATGATGTCACTCAGACAAAAGCTCTAGGGCGAGGGGACTCCCTGCTGGTAACTGCTGAGCCCAGATGCCTGGAACAGGGCCTGGCACATAACAGCTGCTCAAGATGTGTTTGCTGGATGAATGAATGAATTAATGAATGAATGAACACAGAGGGAAGGAGTGAAAGATGGGCTTAGTCATTCTCTCCAGAGCAGACAGGTCCCCCAAGTGAACCTCTGCCCAACTAACTAATTAGCTTCCTCCCTTCCATCTTTTAACAGACAGCTTACTGAGCACCTACTATGTGTGGGGCTTTCTGGCCTATGAGACCAATACCTCTCATGAGGACAACTATCGTGAGCCCATTTTATAGATGAGGAAACTGAGGTTCAACAAGACCAGGACACTCACCTATGCAAACTCGGTCTCAGAGCCAGAGCCTGTATCTGAGCAGGCGCTTCCTTCTGATGCCCTGCCTGGCTAGCTCGTCCAGTCACTCATTCCTTCCTTCATTCATCCCTTCACTCTATCTATAGGTATTCCTGAGCCCCTCCTGTGTGCCAAGGGGGGACATGAGTGAGCCAGACCCAAGGGTCAGTCAGCCCCATGCCCCCTGTCCCACCCTCACCTGCTGAGGTCTCAGCCCAAAGCCCACGGAGCCCACCCTCCATAAACACACACGTACACACAATACACACACACACACACACATTACACACATATACACATACACAGAATACACACACTTACATACACACATTATACACATATACACATACACTACACACACATACACACAATACACATATACACATACATACAATACACACACATACATACATTACACACATATACGCATACATACACACATACAATACACACACATACATACACACATTACACACATATACACATACACACAATACACATATACACATACATACAATACACACATACATATATACACAAACACACACACATAGACACATGCACACACATGCACACACATTCACATATACATATACGTATATACATACACATATGCACACACATGCACACAGACATACATGCACACATATACATGTACACACACACATACATGTACACACATATACATATACACACATACACATATATACACATACACACATAGACATACATACACGCATACACATGCACATCAATACACACACACACACACACACAGAGGGAACGGTCCCAGAAGCTGGCCAGCCCACTCGGTCAAGCGGGTGGAACCCAGGCCACTCCACCCTCGGGGGAAAACGGGCGCCCGGTGAGACTGAGGAGCTCTTTGTGCAAGGGGCAGGGTGGGTGGACAGGAGCGGCAGCTGTTACTCACTAACCAAAGAAATAGAAGGATATTCCTGTTGGGTCAATGGCCCGCCTGTCTGTCCCCTGAGCCCCCGCCTCCTTCTGTGGCCTTCCCAACACCCTGACCTCATCTGGAGACTTGCAAGGGCTTCCTGTGCGCCTGGCGTGGTCTCATGTGATCCTCCCTCGCCGATGAGGACACATGCTCAGAGAGGGGATGTGACCTCCTTGGAGTCACACAGCCAGCAGTGGCCAGGGCTCGGGGCAAAAAGAGGAAACCAATGGTCAGGAAGGGGCTAAGGGTGGGAAGGAAGTCAGAGTCACATTGAAAGTGAGGCCCTGTCCCTTCCTCATTCCTGTCCAGCCACTGGGGTGCCAGATCATGGGATCCAAGGGCACCCAAGGCAGAAGGAGCCCAGGCCAGAACAAGAGCGGCAGCCAGAATAACCCAAATCCCTCCTCAAGTTGGCAGAGCTCTGACCTCAGCAAAGCCCAGGAACAGAGAGGTTAAGCCACTTTCCGAGGTCACAGAGCAGCAACTGGCAGAGCTGGGAGGTAAGCTGAGGTGGCTCAAATGCCAAGATGAGTGAGCCTACCGTAGCTTTCCACGCAAGAAGCTAAGCTGACCACTGGGCTTTTCATGGACCCAAGGACACCAGTGTCACTCAGATCTGGCTTCCAGTTCCAGTTCTGTCATGAGCCAGCTGGGCATCCCTAAGTAAACTGCTTCCTCTCTGAGTCTCAGTTTCCTCAGCTGTAAAATGGGGCTTGGCATTCCTGCCCTTGCCGACCCCCAGCAGTGGGGAAGCTGTGACACCATCGAAATGCACATCAGCTCTCAGGCCTGTAATCTGAGCACTTTGGGAGGCCAACGCAGGAGGATCACTTGAGCTCTGGAATTCGAGACCAGCCTGGGCAACATAGTGAGACCCCTGTCTCTGAAAAAAAATTTAATTAGCTGGGTGTGTCCCAGCTACTTGGGAGACTGAGGTAGGAGGATCACTTGAGCCCAGGAGTTCGAGGCTGCTGTGAGCTATGATCACACCACTGCATTCCAGCCTGGGCAACAGACTGAGACCCTGTCTCTAAAAATAATAAATGAAAATAAAAAGTGAACATCAGGCAATAGATGCTGGTTTTAAACTAAATACTAGAGGTTGTGCTGAAGACTGTCCACAGCCTCTCAGCAAGGCAGGCATTACCTTATCCCCTTTGTCCAGATGAGGACACTGAGGCCAAAGGAATAACAGAACTTATTGGAAGCTGGGATTGGAACCTGGGCAGCTGGGCTCCAGCCCTAGTTTTCAAGCATTAAATCAAGAAAGTAAAAAATGATGGCTCCTGGCGCTCAGTCCATGCTCATAAATATTTCATTGCTGAAAACATATCATTATCTGCCCAAATGCAAGTCTAGCTTTGCCCCCAATACCTTCCACCCACCCACCTGGCATGGAGGGGCTCTCTGAGGATGTCCGGGGGACGAGCTGGAAGAAAACATGCCCTGGAATGGGCCTGGGGACAAGGGGAGCCGACACAGTCTGAGGCAGAAGAGCTGTGCTTCAGAGCCCCATCCAGCTGCCTTGGATCATCCCTGCAAAGTGGGACGAGAGTGCCTTTGACAGAGGAGGAAATGGAAGCCCAGAGAGGCCAGGTGGCTTCCCCAAGCTCCTCCGGGGGGAACAGCAGGCCCGTCTCAAACATGCGGATGCAGTGGAAGCCCAGGCCTGTCTGTGCAATTCAGGTTCTTTGTTTTGAGAAAGGATCTCTCGCTCTGGAGTGCAGTGGTGCAATCGCAGTTCACTGCGACCTCTGACTCCTGGGCTTAAGCGATCCTCCCACCTCAGCCTCTCAAGTAGCTGGCACTACAGGTGCATGCTACCATGTTCAGCTAATTTTTGTATTTTTTCTAGAGACGGGGTTTCAACATGTTGCCCGGCTGGTCCCGAACTCCTGGGCTTGACCAGTCCACCCACCTCGGTCTCCCAAAGTGTTGGGATTATGGGTGTATGCCACTGCACCCAGCCAATTCAGGTTCCTATCTCTGGTAGCTCCCCCATGACCCCAGGCACCCCAGAGAGGGTCCAGACAAATGGGGATGGGCCACCTTACAGGTGAAGGAATGGATTTGCAATCGGACAACTGGGATTCAGGTCCCAGCTCTGCCCCTTCTCAGCTGAGAGAACCTAGGCAAGCGACTTCACCCTCCAGACTTCATTCCGCCCTCTGAAAAATGGGGACGAAAATAGTTTTGTATCCAAATATGCTGAGAGTGCTTGACTCAGTGCTTGGCACACAGTAAGTGCTCAATAAAGGCTTGCCACTGTCATAATAATTGTTAATGCAACCCAGGGTTGGCTAAAGCCAGACAGAACCTTGTACCCAGAGTTCAGAACAGCAGCCACAGGGCCTAAGACCACGAGTTATCTCAAGAGATCTGAATTAATCTTTAACAGGTGAATTCTGCTCCAAATTGGTGATGCGGAGCATTCCAGAGGGCCCACTGGCATAAAATAAATGTTTTCTCGACTCCCCGGACTCTATCTGTGACAAGAGGAGCTGTTACCTGGGTCCCTATAATTTGGAGAATGGACTGGAGTGTCTTTCCCAAAGTCAAATGGGGGAAACTGAGGCAGACAGCAGGGTCAAGGGCCTGCATGGGGTAGAGATACCCACTTCATGTGGACCCCATCCCCCTAGGTACAGAGGAAGAAACTCAGAGGACTTTGACCAACTCAAAAGTATTTGTTCAGACAACCATGCCACAGATACTGAGTGAGCACCTACTATGTGCCAGGCACATGAGGCTCAGTCTTGTGTGTTTCCTTCCCTCCTACATCTCCTTCCAGCTGCCCCTCTCCACTCGGAGCTTGGATGACTTCCCCAGCCTTGGGGCCAGCCTCTCTGAGCTCCTCCAATCTTTCCCACTCTGCAGCCAAAGGGACCTTTCTAGAACACACAAACAACCGTGTCACTCCCAGGTGGGACTTCTGGGCTTCTGGGTCTGACTTAGCCCCTGCCTGTCTGATCCCTCACCCTTTCCAGTCACGTCACAAACTCCAGACAAACAGAACGATTTCTCTGCTCTATAAACCCCAGGTGTAGCCACCTGGTAACAGGTAAAAGTCATGTCTCTGCTAGTGCCATTCTCTTTGCCTGAATACCCTTTCCTCTACTTTTGCATTTATTCTTCAAGGTGCGGTTCAAACACTACCTTGACCAAGCCCTCATGGGTCCTTCCTGGGCCAGTCCTCCTACCCTACAGCATTCTCCCCTGACCCCATCCATTCCACAGCATACATTTACTAAGCGTTGGCCATCCACGCACATCTTGCTAGATGCCCACAAGTCAGGTGTGGGAGCTCCTCCCCGGGGCCACAAGGGAAAATCCTTCTTCCCTTCACACCCCTCAAGCTAGAGCGAGGCTGGGATTCGAAGCGTCTCAGTGCTCCAGTGCCCAGTCCAGAGCTGGCATGGGTGACCTTGCAGAGAGCATTTGCTGGAGGAGGAAGTGGCAGAGGCCCGGCTGGCACCAGATGAGGCAGGAGGAACCTCCACAGCCCCTTCCCCAGATATAAAGTGTCTGGGTTTCACCTGGGGAATCCCAGCCATCCTCACAGGAGCTTAGGTGAGACATCCCTCCTGGGAACCATTCCCTGGTTACCTCCGTTTCAAAACAGCCCCACCTTGGTCTTAGAAAGTGAACCGCCCTGATCTATGACTGCCATTTGCCATTTGTGTCTGGGACCCCTTCCCCCTGCAATTCACCAATCAAGGTGGGTGTCCAGGCTTTCTGGTTCCCCTCGTTCTTCAAACAGAACGAACTAGAGAAATGTGGAAATGGCCAATTGACTTTTTCACCCTCTTTGTTAAGAAAATGTTTGGGGCAACAACAGCTGGTAAAACAATGACGGCAGCCAACAGTGACTGTGCCAGGTTCCTGGAAGGTCATCGGTCCTCACGACAGCCCTGGGGGCTTGCCCTCAGGCACCCCAGTATTACAGAGGAGAGAACACAGAGGCTCAGACAGCTAGGGGACTAGGCCAAGGGCACACAGCAGGGGACTGCAGAGCACACCCCGGGCCCCACACAGACCCACTCAGCCTCGCAAATGACCCAGGCCTGACCTTTCTACCCATGCTCCCCCAAAAGCCCACTTCGTCACCCTCCTCAGGAGCCAGCCCCGAGTTACCCTCTGCCCTTGCTCTGGAGCCAAAGTGGCAAATCTTAAATCCTCAAGCAGTTCTTAGCATCCCAGAAAAAACCTCCCACAGGGTATCTGCCTAGCATTTCAGGGGTTAACGGCCCCCCTGCCCCCAGCAGAGGCCCTTGTTTTAGAAGCTGAGACAGAAAAGCCACAGGACCCACCTCTGCCCTGCCACTTCCCAAGCACTCCATGGGCACCAGGCCCTGTGTGCACAGCTGGTCCCAGGACAGGACACCTGGTGTGGTGGGAAGGGCTTTGGGGCTGGACAGCCCCTGGGTTTAAATCCCAATTGTCTAGATCCCCGACCTAAGCCTCAGTTTCCCCATCTGCAAAACAGAGAGGACAGACAGAGGGAACGGCTGGGGCCGGCTGGGGCAGTGGGTGGCTCGATGAATGTGTCTGTGGTTGGTGTTTCCAGGCTAGTGGGGAGTGTGGGAGCCTCTCTCTCCCTGCCCCACCCCCAGCCCCGCCACCCGCCCCCGAGACGTCCTGAGAGTCCAGGGCAGAACTAGAGGTTAAAGATTTTCATGCCTCTTGGAGGAAACAGCCGTCTCTCTGGGACTCAGTAACCAAGCCTTTGGAAGCTCCAGACTCCAAATTCCATCCGACATGCTCAGAGGCCAAGGGCAAACCTTAGGTCCTCCGAAATCCCTCTTCCAAGTCTCCTAAGGTGGGCTGCAGGGCTCCAGGCCTTTGGTTCCCTGCCTTGGGGTCAGGGGAACCGGGCCGCCCTCCCCCTAGATCTGCTACCCCAGGCCCCACGTTGGTGCCCATTTCACAGGTGATAAAACCGAGGCCCAAAGAGCCGTTGTCCTGCCCAAGGGCACTTAGCGGAGAGGCTGGCGCCTACGGAACCTAGCGCCTCCCGCCTCCCGCCTCCCGC
>NW_012105919.1:422955-426289 GCF_000951045.1 Mandrillus leucophaeus
CCCTGCTCGCACCCCGTCCGCCCGGCGAGGGCCCCCCCTGCGGGGAAGGTGCAGGGTCAGGGCCTCAGTTTCCTCGCCTGGAAAATGGGTGTCGCGATCCCTGGATAGAGCGGCAGACGGTCGTTGGAGAGGGCTGTGGTTGGAATCGGCTCCGATTCGATCTTGCTCTGTGATTTCGGGCCGCCCTGGGTCTGTGTCCTAGTTTGTTCATGGGCGTCCCAGCCTATTCCTCCACGTGTTTGCTCATTTATTCATTCATTCAGCAGACGATTCCCTCCAAGGAGTTGCCGGAGGTCCCTACCCTCGGGTATGGCCCATAGAGATGGTTCAGGGGTAAATAAATGTGAGCTGCTCTCCTTGGTCTTCACCCAGTGCTTACAGCGAAGCCTGCCTCGGAATAGGCAATCAATATGTTTTGTTGCTGTTATTTTTGAGACAGGGTATCACTCTGTTGCCCAGGCTGGAGTGCGGTGGTGTGATCATGAATCACTTCAGCCTCAACCACCAGAGTTCAAGCAATCCTCCCGTATCAGCCTCCCTAGTAACTGGGACCACAGGCGCCCACCACCACGCTTGGCTAATTTTATTTAAATTTTTTGCAGAGATAGGGTCTCACTATGTTGCCTAGGCTGGTCTCAAACTCCAGGGCTCAAGCGATCTACCTGCCTCGTCCTCCCAAAGTGCTGGGATTGCAAGTGTGAGTTACCGTGCCTGGCTCAATGTGTGTTTATTTATTATTATTATTATTATTATTATTATTATTGATACATGTTCTCCCTTTGTCACCCAGGTTGGAATGCAGTGGCACGATCACGGCTCACTACAGCCTCAAACTTCTGGCCTCAAGTGATCCTCCCACCTCAGCCTCCTGAGCAGCTGGGAGTACAGGCATGCACCACCACACCCCACTAATTTTTATTTTTTTGTAGAAGGGGGTGGGGGAGGGGAGGGGTCTCACTATGTTGTGCAGGCTGGTCTCAAACTCCTGGCCTCAAGTGATCCTCCCACTTCAATCTCGCAAAGCACTGAGACTATAGGCATGAACCACCACACCCATCCATGTATTTTTTATCAGATAACAAAGATGGGCCCCAACACATAGCCATACCCTCTACCCAGCACTGAGTCCACTTGAATACCTCCACAGGATGGGCAGCTCACTTCCTCCAGGGTGGTTGGAAAGCCTAGTGGGCCCACAGCTTGGCTCTGTGACTCCCTAACCCAGCAGTCCTACACAAGTCCCTTCACCTTTGTGCCTCAGTGCCTCTACATCCCCCTGTAGAGTGGGGCATACAAAAGTCCTCGCCTCACAGTCACGGTGAAGATGCTGGGAGCATCCCAGTCGTGCAGAGCTTTTTTATTTTTTTTTGAGACAGAGTCTCACTCTGTCACCCAGGCTGGTGTACAGTGGCGCGATCTTGGCTCACGGCAACCTCTGCCTCCTGAGTTCAAGCGATTATCCTGCCTCAGCCTCCTGAAGGCTGGGATTACAGGCATGCGCCACCATGCCAGGCTAATTTTTTGTGTTTTTAGTAGAGACAGGGTTTCACCATGTTGACCAGCCTGGCCTCGAACTCCTGACCTCAGGTGATCCTCCCACTTCAGACTCCTAAAGTGCTGGGATTACAGGTGTGAGCCACTGCGCCTGGGCCAGAGCCATGCCATTTTCATTATTAGTGTTTTCACTAAATTGACCCCACTCAGGGACTGTGGGGTAGATCCTTCCTCCTCAGCTTGAAAATAGCAGTATCTCCCCTGAGGTCCAACAGCTGGAAAGTGAAATTTTATAATTGCTGGAGGGGGGAGAGAGAGAGAGAGAAAGTGTGTGTGTGTGTGTGTGTGTGTGTGTGTACCCCTGAATACGATTGATGTGTTCACCTCCAGTGTGAAACATTTACAAAGAAACAAACCCTAATAATTAACTCACTGAGCACAGAAGCGTAGTGGATGAGAGGGAGAAGTGTTGCCAAATAAACTTTTCTTGCAACAGGCTGTGAGGTAGGGTTTGCTGTACCCATTTTGCAAAAGGGAAACTGCAGCTTGGAGAGGAGTGTGGCCTCTCCGAAAGCTGCTCCTTCCATGGTGGGGGTTGGGGTGGTAAAGAGAACCGTCTGAGGGTCCAGAGTAAACAGGCAGATGTCTGGCAGTGGAGAGGAAGGTAAACACAGGGCCCCTCACACCTCCCTGACAGACAGCTATCTGCTGCGGACCCTCAGGGCTGGGGTTGGGGCTGGGCCAGGTTGAGGGTGGAGGAGTGAGTCTGGGGCCCATTTCTGGAGAAAGGCCTGTCTTAATTTCAAATAAAATGGCAAGGGTGCTTCCAGCCACAAGGAGGCTGATGTTGGGGACTGGAACTGGAGGAGATGGGGCCGGGGATGGCGACCTGCTCTTCTCTAAGCTCAGAGGGAAGGGGCCGGAGTCCTCAGCATCAGCATCGCTAACCCAACTCTTTCCTGATCCCCATTTCATAGATGGAACAACTGAGGCCCCCGTGCAGGGAAGTGACTCATCTTGGGCTAAGCAGCTGGAGCTTGGCCTCTGCACCAGACACCAGGGTTCAAATCCTGCCCTGCCACTGATGGGAGAAGGAGCTGTGGTGGGAGCTGTGGGCAAGAGCCTCCCTCTCTCTCTGTGCCTCAGTTTCCCCACCTAAAACATGGGTACCAGTGCCCATGAAGCAAGGGAACGTGTTCATGACTACAGGTCTAGCACCTGGCACTTAGTAGGTGCTTTAAAAATACTGGTTGATGGGTCAGACGAAGTGGCTCATACCTGTTATCCCAGCACTTTGGGAGGCTGAGGTGGGCAGATCGTCTGAGGTCAGGAGTTCGAGACCAGCCTGGCCAATATGGTGAAACCCCGTCTCCACTAAAAATACAAAAATTAGCTGGGCGTGGTGGGGGGGCACCTGTAATCCCAGCTACTTGGGAGGCTGAGACAGGAGAATTGCTTGAACCTGGAAGAGGGAGGTTGCAGTGCGCCGAGATCACGCCACTGCACTCCAGCCTGGGCAACAGAGAGAGACTCCATCTCAAAAAAAAAAAAAAAAAAAAAAAATCCTGGTTGATGGAGCTGGGGGAGAGGAGAATGGGAGATTGCTGTTTTTTGGGCATAGGGTTTCAGTTTTGTAAGATGCAAAGAGTTCTGGAGATGAATGATGGCGACGATGGTCACACAACAATATGAATGTACTTTTTAAGTTTAATTTTTATTTTTTTTTTTCATTTTAGAGACAGCGTATTGCTCCGTAGCCCAGGCTATAGTGCAGTTGCCTGATCATAGCTCATTGCAGCCTCAAATTCCTAGGTTCAAGCGATCCTCCCGCCTTAGCCTC
>NW_012105919.1:427125-428661 GCF_000951045.1 Mandrillus leucophaeus
AAAAAAAAAAAAAAAAAAAAAGAAAAAGATAATGACACAAAGAGGCCACTTGTCTGAGATCCCATAGCTGGTAAGATTTGAACCCAAGCCCAGCAGACTCTACAGTGTAGCATGACCAGCAGGAATATTTTCTTGGCCAGGCGCGGTGGCACACACCTGTAATCAGAGCATTTAGGGGAATCACTTGAGCCCCAGAGGTCGAGCTTGCAGTGAGCTGTGTTCGGGCAGCTGCACTCCAGCCTGGACAACAAAGCGAGACCCTGTCTAGAAAAAAATATATATATAGATATGATCTCAAAATGACAGACCATAAGTGTGGGTGAGGAAGTGGAGAAGCTGGAATCTTCACGCACTGCTGGTAGGAATGTGTAATGGGGTGGCTGCTCTGGAAAACAATCTGGCAGTTCCTCCAAATATTAAATCTAGAGTTACTGCCGGGCATGGTGGCTCCTGCCTATAATCCCAACGCTTTGGGAGGTCAAGGCGGGTGGATCGCTTGAGGCCAGGACTTCGAGACCAGCCTGGCCAATACGGTGAAACCCCTAACAAAAAGTACAAAAATTAACTGGGCGTGATGGCAGGCACCTGTAATCCCAGCGACTCAGGAGGTTGAGGCACAAGAATTGCTTGAGCCCAGGAGGCAGAGGCTGTAGTGAGCTGAGATTGTGCCACTGTACTCCAGCTTTGGCAACAGAGTGAGATCCTGTCTCAAAAAAAAAAAAAAAAAAAAAAAAAATCTAGAGTTCCCATATGACCCAGTAATTCCACCCCAGGAACATAACCAAGAGAAATGAAAACTTACGTCCATAGAAAAACTTGAATGTTCATAGCAGCATTATTCATAATAGCCAAAAAAAAAATGACTCAAATTCTCAATGGATAAACACAGTATAGCCACACAATGGAATACTATTTGGCAATAAAATGAATGGTGTACTGAGTCATGCAACAACATGGATGAACCTTGGAAACAGGATGCTAAGTGGCCAGATGCAAAAGGCCGCATATTACATAATTCCATTTATATGAAATGGTCAGAAGAGGCAAATCTATAGAAACAGAAAGGAGATCAGTGGTTGTCGGGGCTGGGGGGAAGGGAGGATTTGGGGGGCCAAGGGTAATGGCTAAAGGGTATGGGCTTTTTCTTTTTCTGTCGCACAGGCTGGAGTGCAGAAGTGCAAGCACAGCTCACTGCGCCCTCTAACTCCTCGGTTCAAACATTCTCTCACCTCAGCCTCCTGAGTAGCTGGGACTACAGGCGCGTACCACCACAGCCAACCAAACAGGATGATGCAAATATTCTAAAATTGACTGGTGATGGTTGCTCATATGTATGACTATACTAAAAACCACTGAAGACCAGGCACGGTGGCTCATGCCTGTAATCGCAGCACTTTGGGAGGCCAAGGTGGGAGGATCACCAGGTCAGGAGTTCCAGACCAGCCTGGCTAACATGGTGAAACCCCGTATCTACTAAAAATACAAAAATTAGCCAGGCATGGTAATGCGTGCCTGTAATCCCAGCTACTCAGGAGG
>NW_012105919.1:431901-432817 GCF_000951045.1 Mandrillus leucophaeus
TCACACAACAATATGAATGTACTTTTTAAGTTTAATTTTTATTTTTTTTTTCATTTTAGAGACAGCGTATTGCTCCGTAGCCCAGGCTATAGTGCAGTTGCCTGATCATAGCTCATTGCAGCCTCAAATTCCTAGGTTCAAGCGATCCTCCCGCCTTAGCCTCCTGAAGAGCTGGGACTATAGGTGCATGTCACCAAGCCTGGCTTTTTAAATTTTATTTTTTGTAGAGGTGAGGTCTCGCTATGCTGCCCAAGCTGGTCTCAAACTCCTGTGATCAAGTGATCCTCATAACCTGGCCTCTCAAAACGCTGGGATTACAGGCGTGAGCCACTGTGCCTGGCCAGAAAGAACTTTTCCTCTTAGGGAAGGAAAAGCTTTCAAGGCCCTTAGCATTGGCTGTGAGTCACGTGGCAGCCACAGGTAGGGCGCAGCCTTGCTCTCCACGCAGCTCCTGGACTGCCCCAGGTAGACTCAGCTACCTCCCCTAAGAAAGGTTCCTGGGCAGCAGCCAAGGGTCTGCATTTACCAAGTGCTTACTGTATGCCAGGTCCAGTGCCAGACACTGGGGAGAGATTGGTGAGCCAGACAGGTCAGGATCTCAGGGACTCTATACCCAGGGTACCCAGTTATAAAAACAAGACACGTGTACCTCACTTTACAGTTGGCATAGTCCTGATCCTGCCACCAATTCAGTTCATCTTTTGACAGCCTGGAAAGGAGGAATTCTTCTGCCATTTTATAGATAATGACACAAAGGGCCGGGCGCGGTGGCTCAAGCCTGTTATCCCAGCACTTTGGGAGGCCGAGATGGGCGGATCTCGTGGTCAGGAGATCAAGACCATCCTGGCTAACACAGTGAAACCCCATCTCTACTAAAAAAAATACAAAAAACCTAGCCGGGCGACGTGGCGGGCGC
>NW_012105919.1:434432-445774 GCF_000951045.1 Mandrillus leucophaeus
AGCCTGGCTAACATGGTGAAACCCCGTATCTACTAAAAATACAAAAATTAGCCAGGCATGGTAATGCGTGCCTGTAATCCCAGCTACTCAGGAGGCTGAGGCAGGAGAATCGCTTGAACCTGGGAGGCAGAGGTTGCAGTGAACCGAGATCACGCCATTGCACTCCAGCCTAGGCAACGGAGTGAGACTCAAAAAAATTTAAAGATTAAGTAAATAAATAAAATAAAAACCATTGAAGAGTATACTTCAAGTGGGTGAATTGTATGGTATATGACTATCTTAATAAAGCTGTTGTGAAATTTTCTTTTTTTTAAAAAAAGAAGACAGCCAGGTACAGTGGCTCATGTACTGTCATCCCAGCACTTTGGGAGGCTGAGGCAAGAGGAACGCTTGAGGCCAGGAGTTCAAGACCAGCGTGGGCAACATAGTGAGAACCCACTTCTACAAAAAGAAGGAGGAGAAGGAGAAGGAGAAGGAGAAGGAGAAGACATGATCTCTAGGATCAAAAGGATTGGGTGTGGCTCTATCATACTTGTAAGCTGTGACCTAGGGCAGGTGACTTTGCCTCTCTGAGCCTTGCTTCTCTCATCTGTAAAATGACAGCAGTAACCTCCCCTGCCTCTTCAGGTTGTAGGGATGAAACACAACAGGGCTTGTGAGGGCTGGGCAGTACAGGAACATAGTAACTGTTCAATAAATAGTCCCACAATGTGGCCCCGACTCCTCCAAGACTAACTTCACGTGCCCTCCCACCCACGCGCTTCCAGCTTTAGCTAGTGCTCTCCCGTATGTTCCTTCACGTCTTCCTTCCCAGCAACCCTGTGAAGTGAGCATCAGTTTCCCCATTTGATTGTGCCAATTTTACAAATGGGAACTACTGAGTCCAAAAGACAGCAAGCATAGCTCTCCTCCTCACTCCCCAGGCAGAAACTTCTTTCCTCTCCTTCCCCACACTCCTGCTGTCCTCCCCTGCTCTCTCCCTTCCTTCATTCCATGTCCCCTCTTCAACCCCGCCCCCACCCCTTTGCCCAGCTGGTGGTTGGTTTAGGCCAAGAATTAATGTCTGGGTCCCTGGGGGCCTGGAGTGGGTCTCAGGTATAGATATAGCCAAGGCCACCATGTGGGGTTGGAACCCTGCAAATCCCAGCCTCTCAGCCCCTCCTGCGCCAGCCTGTCAGCCCCTTTTCCCTCCTCCCCATCATCTTCATCTCATCCACCCCTCCCTGGGTGGGTCTTCTCCCCTACCTTTTGCAGACCAACAAACTGAGGCTCCACACAGTGAAAGCCGTTTGCCTGAGGAGATAGATACCTGCCGATGGTGCCCTCAGGATTCAAATCCAGGATTGTCTGAATTCCAACTGCACCTTTCAGCCACTAAGCAACCGCTTCCCACTGTCCTGTGTGCCTCAGGCCCCTCACCACCGAGGGGGTCTCTGTTCACACCCCCTAGGATGAGATCAGGGAGTAGGGGTGGGGTAGGAGACATGGAGAGACATTCTGGTCGGCCTTCTTTGCTCTTTCCCCAGTGAATGCCGCAGATGGGCTCAAATCATGACAAAAAGAAGGAAAAACACAGGAAACTAGGGAGGAAAGGGCAGGGGAAGCACCAGGGCTAACATGTATGCATTTATGCACTGCTTGCTGTGTGCCAGAGGCACTGTGTAGGACTCTGCCTTCATGAGCTCCGTCCAGCTGTATGAGAGGAAGCACGCCCAGAGAGGTGAAGGAAACTCCCCAGGGCCACACAGCAGGGAGGAGTCTCCCAGGTTCCCCATGAAATCACATCTCCCCCTATTTACCAAGAAGCCACAGAGACTGGACAGAAAGAAGCTGCAGACAATCAGTGGCTCTGTCCACCCTGGTCCCGAGAATAGCCAGCTTTTGTCCCAGTCACCGGGGGCCCCACCCTGCCAGGGACTTTCAATGAGGCTCTTCTGGAATTCTCTCTGGGCCAGAAACCTGAGGCCAGGTGGGGAGGAAGCTCATCTCAGATGACCGTTGCCATGGGCACAGCCACTCTCAGCCGCCCAGCCACTGGCTGTGATTCCATTCCTCTGGGCAGCCGGGCGTGGTGGCCTGTGGGTAGGGCCAGTCACAGCTGGCCACAGGCACTTCAAAGATAGCCTCCATCTGAAGGCCATGGCACAGGCAGGGGTAGGAGTGTCCAGGCCTTGGTCCCAGGGAAAGCAGGCTGATTCAGGACTTCTCAGCTGGGGTCCCTGCGTGGGCAACTGGGAGTCCATGGAGGTCCTAGAACAGGCAGTGGAATTGTGAGGGGGTGAGAGAGGATCATGACTTTCAGAGGCCTGGGACACCCTCCCTACCCCATGCCCCCAACAAAGTAAAGCACACTTTGTGTGAGGAAGTCTCACTTTACCAGCCAGGAAGGAGCAGAGGTTGGATTGGGGCAGGGGAGGGGACAGCCTCTCTTCCGAGTCCCGCAAAGGGACCCCTAGAAATAGATCCTGGCTAACAGTTCGCAACCTGTAAACTGGCTCTGTCGCCCCCTACTCACAGGGGCTATGATTTCCCCTGTTCTTAGACCAAAAACCACACTTACGCGGGCCTCAGCACCTGTAGGTTTCATCCCCCACTGCCATCCTCTCTTCTTCTCCAGGCTCTGGCCACCTTGGCCTCTCTCCGTCCTTGGTGCATGTTGCTTTCTCTCCTGCCCCGGGGCCTTTGCACTAGCTATGCCCCTTCAGATCCCAGCTCAAATGTCACCTCCTCAGAGGGCGCTGCCCACCCAGACTCCAATCTAAATCAGGGGTCTTATAGTCACTTCCCTCACATGACCCCTTTTGCTGTCCTCCATTGCTCATTTCCCTCTCTGGATTCACTGTGCACTGGACCTTGTTGTACCCCTGGGGAATAGAGACCTTATCTGTCAGCTGGGCACCTGTAATCCCAGCACCTTGGGAGGATGAGGCGGGTGGATCACCTGAGGTCAGGAGTTCGAGACCAGCCTGACCAATATGGTGAAACCCCATCTCTACTAAAAATACAAAAATTAGCCAGGCATGCTGGTGCGCACCTGTAATCCCAGCTACTCAGGAGGGTGAGATAGGAGAATCGCTTTAACCTGGGAGGCGGAAGTTGCCGTGAGCTGAGATCATGCCACTGCACTCCAGCCTGAGCAACAGAGCAAGACGCTGTCTGAAAATAAAAAAAAAAATAAAAAAAAAAAAAAAAGAGAGAGGGAAAGAGAGACCTTATCTGTCTTCTTGCAAGATCCCCTGAGCCGCGTTCAGAGCCTTGAACATAGTAAGTGCTCAGCAAATAGGGGTTGAATGACTATCCCTTCCAGACAATCTTCTCTGGGTCAGATCAAGGACTGATTAAGGGTTCATTATCTTCAGAAAGCTGCCTTTTATCCAGCACCCTCTGGCAGGAGGCACTGTGCTAAGTGTATTTGCATCTGTGGCCCCATTCCTTGTCAGAAGCAGAGCATACATTTCACTGGACTTATAAATACAAGCCAGGAGCTGGATACAGTGGTAAAAGGTATCCATTGGCCGGGTGCAGTGGCTCACGCCTATAATCCCAGCACTTTGGGAGGCCAAGGCAGACGGATCACTTGAGGTCGGGAGGTGGAGACCAGCCTGACCAACATGGAGAAACTCTGTCTCTACTAAAAATACAAAATTAGCCAGGTGTGGTGGCGCACTCCTGTAATCCCAGCTACTCTGGAGGCTGAGGCAGGAGAATTGCTTGAACCTGGGAGGCAGAGGTTGCGGTGAGCTGAGATCGCACCATTGCACTCCAGCCTGGGCAACAAGGGAAAAACTCCGTCTCAAAAAAAAAAAAAAGGTATCCATCGTAGATTGTCAGAGCTGGGCAGGAACTCTGAACTATCTAATCCCAATTTTGCTTTATTTTTATTTACTTATTTTTAAATTTTTATATATATATATGTGTGTGTATATATATATATTTTCAATAGCTTTTGGGGAACAAGTGGTTTTTGGTTACACAGATGAATTGTATAGCAGTGAAGTCTAAGATTTTAGTGTTCCTGTCACCAGAGTAGTGTACATTGTTTTTACTTATTTTTTTATTGACAGAAAATATTTTACATATTTATGGGGTACAAAGTGAGTGTTACATGTACAGAATGTGTTATGATAAGGTCAGGGTATCTGGGGTATCCATCACTCGTATTTATCGTTTCTATGAGTAGGTAACATTTCAAGTCCTCCTTGCTAGCTACTTTGAAATATACAAGCTGGGCGCAGTGGCTCCCGCCTATAATCCCAGCACTTTGTGGGGCTGGGGTGGGCAGATCACTTGAGGTCAGAAGTTCGAGACCAGCCTGGCCAACCTGATGAAACCTCCACCTCTACAAAAAATACAAAAATTAGGGCCGGGCGCAGTGGCTCACGCCTGTAATCCCAGCACTTTGGGAGGCCGAGGCGGATGGATCACTTGAGGTCAGGAGTTCGAGACAAGCCTGGCTACCATGGGGAAACTCCATCTCTACTGAAAATACAAAAATATTAGCTGGGCGTGGTGGTGCATGCCTGTAGTCCCAGCTACTCAGGAGGCTGAGGCAGGAGAATCACTGGAATTCAGGAGGCAGAGGTTGTAGTGAGCCAAGATCGTGCCACTGCTCTCTAGCCTGGGAGACAGAGCAAGACTCTAACTCCAACAACTACAACAACAACAACAACAAAAATTAACTGGACATGCTGGTGCATGCCTGTAATCCCAGCTACTTGGGAGGCTGAGGCAGGAGGATGGCTTGAGCCTGGGAGGTGAAGGTTGCAGTGAGCTAAGATTGGGTCACTGCACTCCAACCTGGGCAACGGAGACAGACACTGTTTCAAAAAAAAAAGAAAAAGAGAGAAAGAAATATACAACACAGTGTTGCTAACTATAGTAGTAACTACTCTGCTATGGAATATTGGGTCTTATTTCTCCTACCTAACTATATGTTTGTACCCATTAACCAACCTCTCTTTATCCTGCCCTCCCTCTATCACACCCTTCCCAGACTCTGGTATCTATCATTCGAGTCTCGAAGAAAACTTTCTTTTTTTTTAGACGGAGTCTAGCTCTGTCCCCTAGGATGGAGTGCAGTGGCGCGATCTCGCCTCACTGAAACCTCCACCTCTTGGGTTCAAGTGATTCTCCTGCCTCAGCCTCCCAAGTAGCTGAGGTTGCAGGTGTGCACCACCACACCCGGCTAATTTTTATATTTTTAGTAGAGACAGGGTTTCACCATGTTAGCCAGGCTGGTCTCAAACTCCTGACCTCAAGTGATCCACCCACCTCGGCCTCCCAAAGTGCTGGGATTACACACGTGAGCCACCACACCCGGCCTATCATTCTATTCTCTAACTCCAAGATATCTTTTTTTTAAGTCCCCACAAATGAGTGAGAACATGCAATATTTGTCTTTCCGTGCCTGCCTTATTTCACTAAACATAATGACCTCCACTGCCAGCCATGTTGGCTGCAAATGACATGATTTCATTCTTTCATAAGGCCAAACAGTATTCCAGTGTGTGTGTATACCACACTTTCTTTTTCCACTGTCTATCAGCGGGCATTTAGGTTGCTAATCCCAATTTTAAAGACGAAACTGAGACCCAGAGGACAGAAGAGGCTTGCCCAGAGTCACACAGCGGATCAGGGCAGAGTGTGAGTTGAGAATGCACAATATTTCCTGGAGTGTTCCTTGTTGATGTGTTGAGAAAGGCCCTACTGTATCTTTAAGTACAAGGAGTAGGCCAGGAGTGGTAGCTCACGCCTGTAATCCCAATACTTTGGGAGGCTGAGGTGGGCGGATCATGTGAAGTCAGGAGTTCAAGACCAGCCTGGCCAACATGGTAAAACCCCGTCTCTACTAAAAAAAAAAGTACAAAAATTAGCTGGGCGTGGTGGCATATGCCTGTAGTCCTGGCTACTCTGGAGGCTGAAATAGGAGAATCACTTGAACCCAGGAGGCAAAGGGTGCAGTAAGCCAAGATCGCGCCACTGCACTCCAGCCTGGGCAAGAGAG
Source organism: Mandrillus leucophaeus (assembly GCF_000951045.1). Classification (NCBI taxonomy): domain Eukaryota; kingdom Metazoa; phylum Chordata; class Mammalia; order Primates; family Cercopithecidae; genus Mandrillus; species Mandrillus leucophaeus. The sequence continues at coordinate 440,437 of NW_012105919.1, forward strand.
CAAGACTCTATCCCAAAACAAACAAACAAACAAACAAACAAGAACAACGAGTAGGTGAAAATGCTCCAGTTTAACTGCATTAAGAACCAGTTGTCCTTTCAGGAGCCTTTGGCAGGCTGTAGCATCATAATTAATAAAAATATTAACACAATCCAGTTATTGAATATCTTCTATGTGTTCGGTATTTTACACACCTTATTTAATGTAATCCTACAAGGTAGAGATGTTTCTGTCCCATTTCACAGATGCAGAAACTGAAGCTCAGAGAGGGGAACTGACTTGTCCTGGGCACTCAATTACAAAGTTTCAGAACCTGGACGTGAACCCAAGAATTGTTAGGTGGTGGTGGTGCTGGTGGCAGTAGTAGCAGTGAAAATAACAGGACATACCTAATGACCTTCACAGTGAGGCAGGTGTGAACTCAGGGCCCCAAGGCATCTGCTGGACGAGCTGCAAACTTTCCCAACAGTGTTCAAGTGAGGCTTCTCATTTAGCCCCTAGGAAACAGCCCAAGCACGGTAGGAGGACAAGTTCTCCTGCCCCTCCTGCCCTCCCTCCGTCCCACCCACTTTGGGAGCGGGCGGGAGCCTGGTAGGGTGCGGGGAGGCGCAGAGCCTGGCGGAGCCTCCCAGCTCTGCCTCTGCGGCGCAATGGGGACAGCGCCGCCTACCGGGCCCATGGGAGCTGCAGGCGCTCAATGCGCAGGCGCAGGGCTGTGGGGCCGGCGTGAAGCCGGGAAACCATCCACCAACCAGCAAAACTGAAGGGTGGTGTCCCCATATAACCTCCTGCAAACGACGGTAATTTGGTCAACATTGAACGATTACGCAGATAAGCCCCTGCCCAGGCCGCTTCATTGACTCAGTGAGCTAGAAACTGTTGGTATTCCCATTGTATGGATGAGAAAACTGAGGCTCAGAGGGGTGAAGTGAGCTGTCCAAGTCTACTTCCCTAATAGACAGCAGACCCAGGACTCCAGTATTCGATCTCATCAGCGTATGCCCCACATCACGTAAATATATCCTTGCAGTTTTATTGAACGCCTGAACACCTACGAAGGCAGCTTACTATGCTCCAAACATTGTTCTAATTACCTTACAAATGGTAACATTTAATTGAAGCCTCACAACGAGACCTGTGTGTTACAGATAAGGAAACTGAAATTCTGAAAGGTGAAGTTGTAACCGAGTTCAAATTCCTTCTGCTCCCTGCATGACAGCCACTCGGTCTAGAGGCCAGGAGTTGGAACAAGGAAAGCGACTTTATTTCGGAGAGCCAGCAAACCCAGATGGCCTAAATGTTCTAAAGAGCTCTCTTAGAATTATATGGGCTTGGGCCGGACGCGGTGGCTCATAGGTGCAACCAGCACTTTGGGAGGCTGAGGTGGGCGGATCACAAGGTCAAGAGATGGAGACCATCCTGGCCAACGTGGTGAAACCTCGTCTCTACTAAAAATAAAAAATTAGCTGGGCGTGGTGGTGCGTGTCTGTGGTACCAGTTACTCAGGAGGCTGAAGCAGGAGAATAGCGTGAACCTGGGAGGCAGAGGTTGCAGTGAGCCAAGACCACACCACTGCACTCCGGCCTGGGCAACAGAGCGAGACTCTATCTAAAAAAAATATATATATATATGGGCTTGGCCTTGTCTTATATGTTAGGTAAACGGGGAAAGAAAGAGGCCAACTGCAGACATCTGGGTGCCGGCAAGGGTTGAGGGGGAGGTTGTGAAACTTCTTTGTCCTTGGATAATGGTCTCTCATGTGACAATAGCCAAATCTCCTTGTTCCTATAAGTCTTTAACAAAGTATAGTTGTCTACATACTTCCTCTTAATCCTAAAGTTAGTTTTGAAAACTATGTGATTTCTATTTCTGCATTTTATCTCAGTGGCTCTAAAATTATCCTAGCTTTCAAACAGGAATGGGTAAAGGCCCCTTAAACAAAAATGGACCAGTCTGGACAACATAGTCAATATAAAAAAATTTTTTAAAGATTAGCTGGGGTTGGATGCAGTGGCTCATGCCTGTAATCCCAGCACTTTGGGAGGCCGCAGGTGGATCACCTGAGGTCAGGAGTTCGAGACCAGCCTGACCAACATGGTGAAACCCCGTCTTTACTAAAAACACAAAAAGTAGCTGGGTGTGTTGGCGGGCACCTGTAATCCCAGCTACTCAGGAGGTTGATGCAGGAGAATTGCTTGAACCCAGGAAGTGGAGGCTGCAGTGAGCCGATATCACACCACTGCACTCTAGCCTGGGCAACAGAGCAGAACTCCTTTTCAAAAAAAATTAGCCAGGCATGATGGTGCATGCCTATAGTACCAGCTACTCGGGAGGTTGAGGCAGAAGGATCTCTTGAGCCCAGGAGTTCAAAGCTGCAGTGAGCTATGATTGCACCACTGCATTCCAGCCTAGGTGACAAAGCAAGACCCTGTTTTTAAAAAGACAAAAGTTCTTCTGCTGTTTAATTGTTACAAAGTGAATTTCAGTTCCTTGTCTAGAACAGTGATGTATTACAGTGGGTTTGACATGTTGCATTGTAATGGGCTCAGTGAGTTTTAGTTGAATGAATCAACAAGTGAATGTCAACCCTCATCAAACATTTGAGCTAATTTGGGTTTCTGTGCAGTCAGCCTAGGTCAGATAAGGCAGCGCCCCATCAGTGGGAACGCTTTGGCAGGAGGTGTGCTGAAAACGGCTGTCAGCTGGCACACAAGTGAACACAGCTGACGGGAGGTTTGGAGTTGGACGTGAAACTCCTGTGGCCCCATATCTGGCTGGGTCACCCTGGGCAAGTCTCTTTGCCACACCCTGGGGGGTTCAATTTCCTTCTCTGATAAATGGGGCTACTGAGGTCCACGTCTCAGGTGGTTGTGAAATGATTTGTGTAGAGCACTTTTGCAGGGCCTGTTATATAGTAATCAATGTGTGTTCTTTCCTCCCTGCCCCAGGTGGAACTCAGTCCCACTTTGACAAGGATGAAACGGGAAGGGCATAGATGCCCTGCTGGCTTTTGTCTCTGGGGTCGAAAACCCAAAATGCTCCCAGGATCCCCGCAGGTACTAGGAACGGGGGCTGGCCTGGGAAAATCCCTGCCTTCCATAAAAATTTGCCCTCCCAGTTTCACCATATTATGTCAGAGACATGAAGAAAAGATTTTTTTTTTTTTTTGAAATGGAGTCTTGCTCTGTTGCCCAGGCTGGAGTGCAGTAGCGTGATCTTGGCTCACTGCCAGCTCCACCTCCCGGGTTCACGCCATTCTCTTGCCTCAGCCTCCCAAGTGACTGGGACTACAGGCGCCCATCACCACATCTGGCTAATTTTCATATTTTTAGTAGAGACGGGGTTTCACCATCTTGGCGAGGCTGGTCTTGAACTCCTGACCTCAGGTGATCCACCCGCCTTGGCCTCCCAAAGTACTGGGATTACAGGTGTGAGCCACCATGCCCAGCCTATTTTATTATATTTTTTAATAATCCTCAGATTAGGGATGCTACTGTTCATTCTAAGCTCTAATTGCTTTTTAGGTTTTTTTCCCCTTTGGATTTCCTAGAAATACAGAATTCTGTCTCTCCTTTTTAAAGTGATTTTAAAATTTTTATTTATTTATTTATTTTTTGAGACAGAGTCTAGTTCTGTCACCCAGGCTGGAGTGCATTGGTGCAGTCTCGGCTCACTGCAGCCTCCACCTCCTGTGTTCAAGCGATTCTCCTGCCTCAGCCTCCCAAGTAGCTGGCCACCATGTCCAGCTAATATTTTTAATTAAAAAGTTTTTGTTGTTGTTGTTTTTGGAAAGGGAATCTCACTCTGTCTCCCAGGCTGGAGTGCAGTGGCACAATCTTGGCTCACAGCAACCTCTGCCTCCCGAGTTCCAGAGATTCTCCGCCTCAGCAGGACAGTAGCTGGGATTACAGGGGCACACCACCACCCCAGCTAATATTTTTGTATTTTTAGTAGAGATGGGGTTTCACCATGTTAGCCAGGCTGGTCTCAAACTCCTGACCTCAAGTGATCCATCTGCCTTGGCCTCCCGAAGTGCGAGGATTACAGGCGTGAGCCGCTGTGTTGGGCCTTAAAATGATCTTTTCTTGGCCAGGGGCAGTGGCTCATGCCTGTAATCCCAGCATTTTCGGAGGCCAAAATAAAATAAATATTTCCCTCTACATTTAACCCTAGAATCAGAAAAAACAACAGCCCATGAAAAAGTGCAAACTGGTCCGGGATGGGGAGGCAATAGGGATGGGTGGAGACTAAGGCAAAGTGGAGAATTGATTCCCCCTTCCCTTGCCCTGCCCAGCCAAGGGGGCAGTCATCTCTCAGCTCCTGCCAGGCAGCCTGGTTTTTCAAAAGAAGCTAGAAATCCAAGGTTCTTTTCTTTTTTTAATTATAAGTTACATAGGTATACACGTGCCATGGTGGTTTGCTGCACCTATCAACCCGTCATCTAGGTTTTAAACCCTGCATGCATTAGGTACTTGTCCTAATGCTCTCCCTCCCCTTGCCCCCACCACCGACAAGCCCCAGTGTGTGATGTTCCCCTCCCTGTGTCCATGTGTTCTCATTGTTCAACTCCCACTTATGAGTAAGAACATGCGGTGTTTGGTTTCCTGTTCCTGTGTTAGTTTGCTGAGAATGATGGCTTCCAGCTTCATCCATGTCCCTGCAAAGGACATGAACTCATTCTTTTTTATGGCTACAGAAACTCAAGATTTTTTTTTTTTTTCTTTGAGATAGAGTCTTGTTCTTGTCGGCCAGGTTGGATTGCCATGGTGCAATCTCGACTCACTGCAACCTCTGCCTCCCGGGTTCAAGTGATTCTCCTGCCTCAGCCTCCAAAGTAGCTGGGATTACAGGTGCCTGCCACCATGCCTAATTTTTGTATTTTTAGTAGAGACGGGGTTTTACCATGTTGGCCATGCTTGTCTCAAACTCCTGACCTCAAGTGATCCACCCGCCTCAGCCTCCCAAAGTGCTGGGATTACAGAAGTGAGCCACTGCACCCTGCCAAAACCCAAGAGTCTTATGTGAAATTCCCATTTCTCCATGCAGCAACCAGTTCTGTTTTTTAAAACCATGGAGGCCAGGCCTGGTGCAGTGGCTCATGCCTGTAATCCCAACCCTTTGGGAGGCTGAGGCAGGAGGATTGCTTGAGGCCAGGAGACTGAGACCAGCCTGGCAACTTTGCATAGCAAGACCCCAATCTCTACAAAAACATTTAAAAATAATAAAATAAATAAATAAAATTTTAAAACCGTGGAGGCCAGAAAATAAGTTCTTGGTAGGATTTGTAAGGGTCCCCAGTTGTAATTTTCAATGCAGGAAAGAAAAAAAAAAAAAAAAA
>NW_012105919.1:446774-448804 GCF_000951045.1 Mandrillus leucophaeus
GTGCAGTGGTGCGATCTCAGCTCACTGCAACCTCCACCTCCTGGGTTCAAGCGGTTCTCCTGCCTCAGCCTCCTGAGTAGCTGGAACTACAGGCGTGCGCCACCACGCCTAATTTTTTATATTTTTAGTAGAGATGGGGTTCCACCATGTTGGCCAGGCTGGTCTCAAACTCCCGACCTCAGGTGATCCACCCACCTCGGCCTCCCGCAAAGTGCTGGGATTACAGGCGTGAGCCACGGTGCCCGGCCATCATGTGCTTATTTTTAAAGTGAGGTGGATGACACCATTCCCCCAGAGCCGTTTTCCTCGTTGGCGACAAAACAAAACCAAAAAACCCTAGGACTTGACTTATTAGAAGTGTTAATCAATTTTTACCACGCTGAAATGAAGCTATAAAGTCAGTCTGTGCTGTCGTGAATTCCAAGGAGATTTGGAAGTAAGATCATTATTTATTGGTCCTTTAGAATAGACCAAAAAAAAAAAAATGACTTAAAAAACGAGGGCTGTCCCCTGCAGACTCTGGCAGGACCCTGGGCCGCTCTGGGGGACGCAGGCCAGGGGCAGCTCACAGACTTGATTCACAGTGATTCTGGTTTGCCTGTTTCTCCGTGTGGCCACGAGTCAGGGGCGTGTCCAGCGGTGGGCACGCCTACACCTTGTAGTTAAGCTCGGCGTTCATCTGGGTGTACATCTCATAGATGACATCGATGGTGGCCGTGTAGTTGACTAGGAAGAGGCGGATCTTCTCCAGGCACTCCTCCTCTGTCACATTCTGCCCCTTGGAGAGTGCTTTCAGGAAGTCGGATTTATAGGGGGCTGCGTACAGTGCTGCCTTGAGACGGGCAAGAAGGGAGGTAGGCACAGCGTTAGCAGGGGCCGAGGAGCCAGGCCAGCAGACCAGGGTTCTGGGAGGGGTCTTCCCTGGGTCCGTGCTGGACAGGGGGTCTGTGCTATTTGAGGTGTTGGAAGGGAAAGGAAAAGGGAGGTGTATTTTGAGCGACAGCAGGAAGGACATCAGCTTTGGGGACAGACAAGCCTAGGTGCAAATGCCAGTCTGGGCCACCAACTAGCTATGAGCCTTGAGCAAGTCACTTAGCCTCTCTGAGCTTCAGTTTCCTCATCTGCAAAATGGGGATAATGGCTCCCACCTAATTGGGTTGCTTTTATAAGGATTAGGGGGCTTGTACAAAGTGCTCAGCACAGCACCAGGCATACAGTAGGCACTCAGCACAACACCTGGTACACAGTAGGTGTTCAGCATGGGTAAGTCTCTTCCTTCTGGGTTCCTTGCTCTGGAAAAAGGGAACTGTTTCTTCGGAAAACTCACTTTCTGAGTTGGGGAGACGACTGCTAATCATACTGTGGTCTCTCTTTTGTCCTTAGGGGGCCGATACTTCCCTAAATTTCAGGGCTGCTCTCATACTTGAAAAGTACAGAGAATTTGAAATTCACAGAATTTCAGAGCCAGAAGAAAAAAGGTACAACTAGATAAAAAGCTTAGGCTAGTCAGGTGCGGTGGCTCATGCCTGTAATCCCAGCACTTTGGGAGGCCAAGGTGGGCAGATCACAAGGTCAGGAGTTCGAGACCAGCCTGGCCAATATGATAAAACCCCGTCTCTACTAAAAGTACAAAAAATTAGCCAGGTGTAGTGGTGGGCATCTGTAGTCCCAGCTACTCGGGAGGCTGAGGCAGGAAAATTGCTTGAACCCGGGAGGCGGAGGTTGCAGTGAGCTGAGATCACGCCACTGCACTTCAGCCTGGGTGACAGAGCGAGACTCCGTCTTAAAAAAAAAAAGAAAAAACAAGTTTAGGCCAGGAGTTTGATAGGATGAGGAAAGTATAAATACTATTTTTTAAATCTTTTTAGACATAGTCTTGCTCTGTCACCCAGGCTGGAGTGCAGTGGCACGATCTTGGTTCACTGCAACCTCTGCTTACTGGGTTCAAGCTATTCTCCTACCTCAACCTCCCAAGTAGCTGGGACTACAGGTGCCTGCCACCTTGCCCAGCTAATTTTTTTTTTTTTTTT
>NW_012105919.1:448959-475694 GCF_000951045.1 Mandrillus leucophaeus
AGTAGAGACAGGGTTTCACCATGTTAGCCAGGATGGTCTTGATCTCCTGACCTTGTGATCCGCCCGCCTCAGCCTCCCAAAGTGCTGGGATTACAGCCTTGAGCCACCGCACCCGGCCAATTTTTTGTATTTTTAGTAGAGACGGGGTTTTACTATGTTGGCCAGGCTGATCTCCAACCTGACCTCAGGTGATCCACCTGCCTCGGCCTTCCAAAGTGCTGGGATTACAGGCATGAGCCACCGCACCTGGCCAAATATTATTCTTTCATAATAAAAGTAGTAATAGCTGGGGTGGTGGCTCACGCCTATAATCCCAGCACTTTGGGAGGCCAAGGTGGGAGGATTGCTTTGAGCTCAGGAGTTCAAGACCAGTCTGGGCAATATGGTGAAACCTTGTCTCTATAAAAAAATACAAAAATTAGCTAGGTGTTGGTGGCTCGCACCTGTAGTCCCAGCTACTTGCGACACTGAGGCTGGAGAATCGCTTGAGCCTGGGAAGTGGAGGTTGCGGTAAGCTAAGATTGTACCACTGCACTCCAGCCTGGGCAACAGTGACAGAGGGAGACCATGTCTCCAAAAAAAAAAAAAAAGCAATAGCTTTGATGTACTGAGTGTAAACCATATGAACCATGTGTCAAGCACTTTATACTGATTAATTTCATTTATTTAATGCCTATTTTATACCTATTTGAAAAATGAGGATATTGAGGCTCAGGAAGGTAGGATCACAGCCCCCCATTTTTGTGTTGTGTGACCTTGTCTCAGCGTCACTGTCCTCATCTGGGAAATGGGGGTAAGAACAGTGCCACCTTGTGGTGCATTTGTGAAGATTACAATTCATGGGCAGCTCCCCTGGGCCAGGTACACAGGACACACTGTTACTATTGAGGTGCTGGTTTGAGGATTTGTAGGGGCAATGCACTGTGGAGATCTCAAGGGGCCCATGGGAATGGACTCTGTCTCCAGCTCTTCCGGGGTGGATGGCCCAGGGGCTGCCATGCATCTCACTCTGTGACCAGCTCTTCCTCTTTGGAACCATACTGGTTTCTGCTCCAGCCTGCTTGCAGACTGTACCCCACAGGAACACTGAACAGGGCCCATCAGCCCCTCGTTCTCATGGCCACCAGGGTGGGCAGGCAGAGGGAGCTGCAGCAGAAAGGGTGGCCAGAACAGGCCGGGCAGGAATATGTGGGTGAGATGAGGGCAGCAAGCAGCAGGTGAAGGGCATGGCGCAGGGCAGCCAGAGGGCCTTCAGACGTCTCCTGAGCAGGGCTTCCAGCCTGGTGATCAACTGTAGGGCCCTCACCTAACCAGGCAGGGGCTGAAGCCTCACTTCCAGGAGCCCTGGCCAATGTCACCCCAACACAAGCCACCAAGAACGCAGAGGGCCGGTGTCCTTTCAGCAGATGCTCCCAGGAGGAGGCCCTTCTTTCCCCGCATGCCCCATGTGGGGATCCAGGCTGAATTTGAGGGGCCATCAGGCTGGGCCACCTTTGACCTGGGGTCCTCCAGGGCTTTCCCTGTGGTTTCTCTTTTCACCCCACCATCAGGCCGTGCAGGCCAAGGCCCCTAGAGAGAAACACCGTGGAGTATCTACAGTGACACCCGCTGTGGCTTGAATGGGGCTGGCCAGGGCACGGGAGGGGGACCTCTCCGTACACTAGCCTCACCCAAATAGATGGGGGAGCCCTTCCTGAGCCCGAGAGGGTAAACACAGCCTCACAGGCCAGGAGGCCTCGGCCAAGCAGGGGCAGAGTGGGGAGCAGAATCTGCAAGCTGGTGGTCCTTTGGGGCCTGTGAGGGCGGCTCACCTGGAAGATCTTCTGCACGATCCAGCCGTGGTACTTCTTGAGGGCCATCTCGTAGGCCTTGGTGGCGTTGACGCGGATGAGGTTGGGGTGGTTCTCGTCCCGCTCCCCGTCGCAGATGCTCTGGAGGAAGACCTGGATGAAGCGGAGGCCTCTGCAGCCCAGGGAGGAGAAGGTTCATTAGGACCGTGCACACCCCTGTCGTGAAAGACCCTGATGGACTCTGAATTTGCCACCTACTGTGAGCCAGGAACATGTACACCCCAGAGGGCGTGGTTATTCCCTAATCATCTTTCCCTGCTGCTTACAAGTAATGTGACCACTTGGCTCCATTCATTATCTCCCAAGCACCTTCTCTCCTCCAGGCCTGGTGCTGGCCCATGACAACAGTGACACTGGCTGTAAGATCCACGAGGGGTGGGTCTGGGCCTGCCTTGTCCATTTCGGTGTCCACATGACCCCCACAGGCTGGAACATGGTAGGCAACCATCAGGCTTGAGGAATGAAGCCACAGTGCTGGCCCTTAAAGGGTTTGCAGACCACAGACTGTGGATATACCGGGCACACTGGCGAGACTGGCCCCATGTGCACCAGGTTCCCCGCCTCCGCTCCCCAGCCCTCAGCATCTTTCTAAGTCTGCTACATTGCTCCTCTGCCTGAGACCTCCCAGAGCATCCTCCAATGGCCACTCGAGCCTTTCCTGAAGGGGTAGGGTGATGTTTCGAGAGCCAGGAGAAGCAGATGGGGTATAGCAAGGAGTCCACATGGAAAAGCTCACCAGGGCCCTCCCCTTAGCACACATCATCTCACCTCTTGCTTCCCTGGGGCCTGTGAGGCTGAGCTTGGCACAATCAGCCCATTTCACAGAGGAAAGCACTGAGGCTTCCCTAGAAAGGCTCAGTCACAGGCCAGGATGTGAACCCTGCCTGCCTCACTGCACGCCCCCCACCTGGCAGGCTCTTTCCTTCACTGCCCCTCACTGTCCCACTGGGGTCCCCAGGTAAGCTGCTGTGCTCCCTCCCTGCAGTGGGGTGGGGATCAAGTCAGGGTGGGGTGCTCTAAGGGGCAGAAGCACTGGGTTTGAGGGCTGAAGAGTCTATAGCTGGTTGAGAACAGCATGGGTTCAAACCAGCCCATAGGATGTATTTGTGCAAATTAGAACTCCTCCTCACAGCCGGGCACGGTGCCTCACACCTGCCTCACACGGATCACTTGAGGCCAGGAGTTCAAGACCAGCCTGGCCAACATGGCGAGCCTGTCTCCACTAAAAATACAAAACTTAGCCAGGCATGGTGGTGCACACCTGTAATCCCAGCTACTCAGGAGGCTGAGGCAAGAGAATTGCTTGAACCCAGGAGGCGGAGGCTACAGTGAGCCGAGATTGCGCCACTGCACTCCAGCCTGGGCAACAGAACAGGATTCTGTCTAAAAATAAAAAATAAAAATAAAAGAATTCCTTCTCCTCAAGATGGTGTACTTCTACCAAGAAACTGTCATAACATACAAATCCACTTTGTACGTGTGACCAGCCCTAAACAGGACACCTCTGTGCAGTAGGCAACCTGCATAACTGTGCTGGATGACATGGGCACGTGATTTGGCCTCCAGAAGTGCCAGCCGCCTCCTCTGTGAGGTGCGAATAGCTACCACACCTAACTCACAGAATATGAAACCCAATCAGCATATAAAAAGCTTAGCACGATGCCCTGATCAGGGTGTGCTCCTATACTCTGATGGGACTGGAACCAGGAAGCATCACTGTCAGGCAAGCCCTGGCCCTTGGGAGGCCTTTTCCCAGTCATTAACTAGCATCACACTGGAAGGGCTCGGAAGTGACCTTCCCAGCCTGGGGTGACACTGCGGAACAGTGACAGGTTTGCTTTCCCTCCTCTGCAGCACAGCACCCAGGCCCTGCCACCTGAGCCCGTCACCTTTTCAGCCACATCAGCGCCAGTGTGGCCCCTACTTTGGGCCACTCTGCTCCATACATTTCTTTCTCCACCTCCAGGATGTTCTGCAGGGTCCGGAACTTGGCTGGGTTAGTGTCATACACGGCTTTGATTTTCTGAAATGGAGCACACAGGATTTTCCCTTAGGTAAACTGCCCCCCATAGATATCTGGCCCACACGCTGGGTGAAGAGCACCCTACCAGCATCTCCCGCTCCTTCCTGCCCTCCAGGAACAGCAAGGATAAGACCTGTAACAGTAACTATGACTGTTCACATGAGCAAGGATTTGCAAAATGCTTTACAGGCACTGCCTTATATGATCCTGGTGGCAACCCTGAAGTTGCTGTCATTATCCCATTTTACAGGCAGAGACACTGAGGCTCACAGAAGGGCATGGACTTGTCCAAGGTCACACAGTTGGTACAAAGTTCATGTTCTCCAGCCACTACTGACACTGGCTCAGACACCAAGTATCTGAAGTTTTGCTTTAGTGGACAAGTGGAAATAGGTTCCCAGGATTCCAAGAAGTCCAGGAATGAAGGCCTCTGAGATGGAGCCAGGTAGGCCTGGGTCTGAATCCCAGCTCTGCCACTTACTTGCTTGTGACCTTAAGTGAGTCCTTCTCTTAAGGTCTCACTCTGAGTCTCAGCTTCTTCATCTGTAAAAAGGGGATAACACAGGACCAGCCTCAAAGGGCTGCTGGGATGAAGAAATGAGATCATACAGTGTGTCCCAAGCCCTTGGCTGGGCCCTACATGGATTCTCACGGGCAGTCTATGGCAGGGGAGACGGCATCAGGAACTACCAGGATTGGAGAAGGGGAGGGCCAGACCAGTGCTGACTGCGGACTTTGGGACTTACTTACTTGGTGGGGATAGATGAAAGAACCAGCAGGTTCCTTCTCAGGGTCAACCCTTTAATTAGACTTTGGTCCCAGTCAGGCTAGACTGGTGACCAGATGGCAAGACTGTGGAGGAGGGCAGAGAACATTGAGCCCTGATCGGGCAAGTTTGGGGCCCATCTTCTACGCCCCCATCTCCTTCCTCGGGCTGGGAAGCTTGCAGCTGGGACCATGGTGCTGGCAACCCAGGTAGGCATAGATTCCTGATGCAAGTCCTGGGCTATGGCTGCCTGACCAGGTACGTACCGTGATGTTGCCGCTTATGTCTGCCTTGATGGGAGTAAACACTGGGGACCCAAGGCAATCTGGGGACAAAATGAGAAGAGAGATTGAGATTACCAGCAAGTGATTTTTCAGGGCCACTGCAGGCCGTGGGGACATGGTGGGTGGGTTACGTGGTGGGTCCCGGGGAGAGCTGAGTTGTTCTGGATGTTACTAAGGCAGCATGGGCTTGGGTGCAGCTCCCAGCTCCGTTCTCTGAGCTTCCTGTTGGCAAATGAGGCTACAGCACCAATCACAGAGGCATGATGAGGACAGCTTGAAATAAACAATCCAATCCTAAGACACACATTTGATTTATCTCAAGAATCAGAATGGTATTTGTTTGTTTTTTGGGGTTTATCTTGAGACAGAGTCTCGCTCTGTCACTCAGGCTGGAGCGCAGTGGTGTGATCATAGCTCACCACAGCCTTGACCTCCTGGGTTCAAGCCATCCTCCCAACCTCAGCCTCTGGAGTAGCTGGGACTACAGGCATGCACCACCATATCCGGCTAATTAAAAAAAAATTTTGGCCTGGTGCAGTGGCTCACGCCTGTAATCCCAGCACTTTAGGAGGCTAAGGCAGGTGGATCACTTGAAGTCAGGAGTTCAAGACCATCCTGGTCAACATGGTGAAACCTTGTCTTTACCAATATACAAAAATTAGCTGGGTATGGTGGCTCGCACCTGTAATCCCACCTACTCAGGAGGCTGAGGCAGGAAAATTGCTTGAATCCGGGAGGCGGAGGTTGCAGTGAGGTGAGATCATGCCACTATACTCCAGCCTGGGTGACGGAGTGAGACTCTGTCTCAAAAAAAAAAAAAAATTTTTTTTTTGCACAGATCTTGGTGATCAGGATCTTGTGTAGACCTAAGCTAATGTGTCTGTTTTTAACAAAAAAGATTTTTTTAAAAAAAAAAGTGCTTAACTTTTAAAATAGAAAAAAGCTCATAGAATAAGGATATAAAGAAATTTTTTCTAGAGCTATACAATGTGTTTGTTTTTAATTGTATAAAACATTTAATTTATTGGTCTTTGGGGGGAATTTGATGCATCACCACTATATTAGAACTGAGCCATTAATTCTGTAGCTTCATCAATATTAACTACTTTATTTTTATGATGCTACTGAGGAATCAGTTCTTTCTACAGAGGTTCAAGAGAAAGTCCTTCTAAGAAGTGTGCAAATCTCGTATATTTATTAGATTGGTGCAAAAGTAATTGCAGTCTTTGAATATAAAAGCTTTATCTACTCTGTTGACTTTTTCATCATTCATAACGCTTATCTTTTTTTTTTTTTCCCGAGACACAGTTTCACTCCTGTTGCCCAAGCTGGAGTGCAATAGCACGATCTCAGCTGACCACAACCTCCACTTCCTGGGTTCAAGCAATTCTCCTACCTCAGCCTCCCGAGTAGCTGGGATTACAGGCACACGCTACCACGCCTGGCTAATTTTGTATTTTTAGTAGAGGCGGGTTTCACTATGTTGGTCAGCCTGGTCTCGAACTCCCACCCTCAGGTGATCCACCCGCCTCTGCCTCCCAAAGTTCTGGGATTACAGGCATGAGCCACTGTGCCCGGCCTCGTTTATCTTCTTAAGATTAGTGGTAACCAGTTTTGCTTTGTTGGTAGCCTTAAAGTGTTTTCAGCTGGCTATGTGAAATACACTCCCGGACTTCTGCCTTCTTAATCTGTTCTCGGCCATTGTCTTCAATAGTAGCGTGCACCTATGTGTGTTTTTAAAGACAGGGTCCTTTGGCAACTGAAGCAAGATAAATAAAAATAAATAAATGCATAAAATAAAGATAGGGTCTTGTTCTGGCACTCAAGCTGGAGTACAATGGCGAGATCACAGCTCACTGCAGGCTTCAACTCCTGGACTCAAGCAATCCTCCTGCCTCAGCCTCCCAAAGTGCTGCGATTAGAGGGATACACCATCACACCCAGTAGAATGTTCTTAAATGGAGGCGTTTTCCTTTCTTGGTGGGTCATAATATATGGGAGCATTGTATAATAGGTAACACGTTGGAGTTGATAAAATGTAGACCTGGAAACTGCCTGGCAGTGCCTGGAACTGCTGGGATCTGCTGAAATGTGAGCAACCGGCTGCCTGCCTCTCCTCTGCTCCCTCTTTTGTCACCCCCATGGCAGGCTGTCACAGGACATCTCACTCCTTACATGCAGGAAGTATGCAGGTTCTTTACTGAGTAGGCTCGATGTGGACTTTACCTTCGAGACTGAAGACAGACTACCGGGCTTCCGTGACACCTTTTCATTGTCCTTGTTGCAGTCCAGAAAAGTGAGCTCGCTAAGCCTACTACAGAGCCCAGGGGACAAAGACCCCAGAGCAGGCTAGAGGCGGGTGCCAACCCCACGGGAGTGAAAGGCCAATACCCAGGAGGCCAGACAGGGACCTCAGTGTGTGCGCCAAGTGACCACATGAGGGCAGAGGGCTAGGGGAGGAACTTCCTTAAGCCAAATTCCACCCAGGGTGACCCTGCACACCTGGCCAGCCATCTGGAACATTCTAATTGCAGCTATGGAAAGAGGTACATGAGAGAAACAGCATTAGACACTTAAGGAAACAGCCCATAGTCCAGTGGAAAGAAGGTGGGCTAGGGATTCAGACAGATGGGGTGAGAATCCTGCACGACCACTCCCAAGCTGAGTAAGTCTCCTCGCCTCTGTGTGCCTCAGTTTCCTCTTGTGTCAAATGGGGCAATAATAGTACTTATTTCATATACTTCTTTAAGAAATTAAAAATGAGGCACCGAGGCCAGGCGGTAGCTCACACCTGTAATCCCAGCACTTTGGGAGGCCAAGGCGGGTGGATCACAAGGTCAGGAGTTTGAGACCAGCCTGGCCAACATGGTGAAACCTCACCTCTACTAAAAATACAAAAATTAGCCAGGCGTGGTAGCAGGCGCCTGTAGTCCCAGATACCCAGGAGGCTGAGAGAGGAAAATCGCCTGAACCTAGGAGGCGGAGGTTGCAGTGAGCCGAGATTGTGCCACTGTATTCCAGCCTAGCAACAGAGCAAGACTCCATCTCAAAAATAAAATAAAATAAGGCACCAAATACATGTAGCAGAGTGCCCGGTGAGTGCTGAACACTCAGTACCTGGACTTCAATCATATCATTACTAGGGTCAGGTGCTGTGACCCAGCAAATGACATCATTGTGGAAGCCACAGGATCCCCCAGAACCTCCACCGAGTGGGACTCATCCTTGACCTGTGCCCCTGGCTGCTTTCTCTGTGCTCCCCTGTGAGGCCCCACTAGAGCCGGGGCTGCCACCTTGCCCTGCTGCAAGCTCCGGGCATGCTGTCCTCACGCTGGGCCATGAGCAGTCTCCTCTTGGCAACTGAGCCTCTTTCCAATGTCTACAGAGGCAAATCTCCCAACAAGGGGCCATGCTGGAGCCTTCCCTATGGTGGTCACGTCAGAGGCTGCTCAGAGGTGCTGCGCCAGGGATGCAGGCAACGAATCCAGGGTGCTCTGGTCTCCCAGACAGGCCTGCCAGGCATCAATGGGGTGACAACTCCATGCCACCCTTTAACCTCACCTGACGGATCACTGACCTCCGCTGCATGTGGAGGCCAACCTGGGGAGGTCATGCCACTTGTTAGCCCTGGAAGGTGTTCTCTTCCAGCACCGCTACCGCTGCTCTCTGGAAGGACCATGCATTCTCAACTTACATAATAACGCCGGAGCCAAGATCCTCTTTCCTCCGCCAGTGACTACAGCGCCGCCAGAGGGTGCCAATTCCGACCCTCACAGGGGGCCAGGCAGGTGCCATGGATGGGCTACATGGGGACTGGCAAAACCCATCCAGCCATAAGGCTGTTCCTCAGCTCCAGCTGACGGCTTTACATCCTCATCTTCCCAAAATGTATAATGAGCCGGACATGGTGGCATGCACCTGTAGTCCCAGCTACTTGGGAGGCTGAGGTGGAGGATCGCTCAAGCCCAGGACTTAAAGTTGCACTGAGCTATGATTGTGTCACTGCACTCCAGCCTGCGCAACAGAGTGAGACTCCATCTCTTAAAAAAAATTAAAATGTGGGCCAGGCGCAGTGGCTCGCCCCTATAATCCCAGCACTTTGGAAGGTCGAGGCGGGTGGATCACCTGAGGTCAGGAGTTCAAGACCAGCCTGACCAACATGGTGAAACCCCGTCTCTAATACAAATACAAAAATTAGCCAGGCATGGTGGCGCGCACCTGTAATCCCAGCTACTTGGGACGCTGGGGCAGAAGAATCACTTGAACCCAGGAGGCAGAGGTTGCAGTGAGCCGAGATTGTGCCACTGCACTCCAGCCTGGGCAACAAGAGTGAAATTTCATCTCAAAAAAAATAAATAAATGAAAAATAAAAATGCATAATGTACAAAGGCTTACATTAGACTGATGGACGGATGGATAGAGATATGGATAGATAGGCACAGTAAAATATTAATGGTAACATCTAGGTGATAGATGTACGAGTACTATTTACTGTAAAATTCTTTCAACTTTGCCACGTTTGGATTTTCTCATAGAAAATACTGAAAAAACTAATGTCAGGGTTTTTTCCTGCTCATAAAATCCTATTTGTTTTTCTACTTTTTTTTCCAAGTCTGTTTCACCGTTACAGTGATGATAGTCACGTGTGTTACACCTTTGTTTTTTAAACCAACAGTCTTGCCACCAGACTTGAGCTCTGAAGAGGGCAGGGACCAGGTTCCCTGCTACGCCCCCAGCACCCAGCAGGTGCCTGACCCCAGTCGGTACTTGTATGACATCTGTGGAATGAATGAGTGAATGAATGGACTGTGGGAAATGTAGAATCTGTCAGTGTATTTCCCTGCCAGGCTCTCCATCTCTGCACCCTCCTATGGTTCAGACTGACCCAACACACTGGTTTTAAGTACCTATCCAACCCAGATGGCAGAGGATATGTGAAGGGACTTGGGCCTCAGTTCCCCTGCTTATAAAATGGAAATCCTTCTAAGATGTTCCTCTGCAGGGCTGCTGTGAGGAAGAGGTGTCACACGTGCAAAGTGAGGGCTCAAAGCACTGACCATGATTGTTTTTACTGCCATTGGCTGGTTTTCAACCAAAGCCTTCCAGTGAAGAAGAGATGATGGCAGGGCTTGATGACAGATCACCATCGACCATGGGTGGCTTATTAGCTTTTCTCAATGACTCAGGTCATTCAACATGCATTTCAGAGATGCAGAAAAATGTTATGCAGCATCCTTTTGCAGTTCTGAGGGGCCCTGCCCTGGTGGCAGGGAGAAAGGCTTTTTGTTTTGTGTTCTCCTGACCATGCGCTACAAGAGTCACGAGGCCGCCATGGTCAGCAGGAGCTGGGCCCCAACAGCAGCTGTTATTGTGTGTGGGGCCACCGCACAGGGCCAGAGCTCCTGCTCAACAGTAAGGGAGGAATGTGATGCCCCAAATGCACTTCTGGGGCTGGGAGCCTAGCAGAAGAGAGGGGAGGCGAGGCAGGGGCTGGGAACGCCACCCTAGACTCCACTTCCACGCTCTACCCACAGGGAGTCACTGGCAGGAAAGGGAGCTCTGCATGCATCTCTGTGTTATGTAAACATGCACGCTGAAGTGGGTCTGGAAGTATCTGGAGGTGGGCTGCCTGCGATTAGCAGGGGCATCAACCTGGGCAGTGGCATTGAAGCAGTGGCATCCACAGTCCTAGGTTTGAATCTCAGCTCTGGTGTGAGTTTGGCCAAGTGACTTAACCACTCCAGGTTCTGGCCCTTCGGTTTCTACAGCCCAGAGGTGCTGTGCAAACAGGAAGTGCTCTGTATATAGTTGGGCTGAAGCCTGTTTCAACATCACCTACTCAAGGCTCTAGGCTTCTGTTTGCCTTTGGTGCAGTCCAACGACATCAAGTCACAGAAAAGCCAAATGACTTGCCCAGGTTACACTCCAGGGAGTGCCAAGACACAATTCCAGAGCCAAAGCTGCTTCCACTACACCCTTAACCTTTCTGTCTAGAATGTTACCATTCTTCGAACTCAAAGAATGTTTCTTTGAAGTCCTGTGAACTCAGAGAAAATAGGAAACCAGAAGACGATTTTAATTCCCAAGCATGTGGTCGCTTTTCTAATAGTTTATTTTACTTATTTATTTATTTTGAGACAGAGTCTCACTCCGTCGCCCAGGCTAGAGTGCAGTGGCGCAATCTAGGCTCACTGCAACCTCCGCCTCCCGGGTTCAAGTGATTCTCCTGCCTCAGCTCCTTAGAAGCTGGGATTACAGGCGTGCGCCACCGCACCCAGCCTCTAATAGTTTAAATTCAAGCCTGCGCCTGCTCTGAATAGAGCATGACATGTTTCTACCAGGCTCTCGAGCCTTCCGTTTCCTACAGAATGCAGCCCTAACCCCAAATTACCCTTCTTGTTTGACCAGTTTTGCAGTTACCCCAAACTTGTTTTTTTTTAATTGTTGTCAGCAAACAGGCTCTTTGAAATGCCACCCAGAACCTGTCTACCTGGAGGGAGGGAGGGGACTTGGAGGGTTTTCTAGTTCATGACCTCCAGGGAGAAAGGAAGCTGTCTTTTTAAACATTTTTTACTTATTCTTCTTCTTTTTTTTTTTTTAATAGAGACAGCGTCAGGCCGAGCATGGTGGCTTACGTCTGTAATCCCAACACTTTGGGAGGCCGAGGCAGGCAGATCACCTGAGGTTCGGAGTTCAAGACCAGCCTGACCAACATGGTGAAACCCCATCTGTACTAAAAATATAAAAATTAGCTGGGCGTAGTGGTGGCAAATCTGTAATCCCAGCTACTTGGGAGGCTGAGGCAAGAGAATCACTTGCACCTGGGAGGTGGAGGTTGCAGTGAGTTGAGATCACGCGTGAGACTGTCTGAAAAAAACAAATAGAGACGGGGTCTTACTATTTTGCCCAAGCCAGTCTCAAACTCCTGGGCTCAAGCGATCTGTCTGCCTTGGCCCCCTCAAAGTGCTGGGATTATAGGCGTGAGCTGCCATGCCTGGCCTGAAGCTGTCTTTAAAAAAAGAAAAATCAGATATGGTCCCACCATCTTCTTTCACAGACCCAACTAGAATGAGCAGATTCCAAATACAGTAAAGCCTTGGTTATCTGGAACAGCTGGCAAATGGCCCCTTCCGTTTAATGGAGAAGGCTTTTTCCAATGCACGCTACTCAACTCACAAGGCACAAGGAAAGAAACCAATAAACCTAATTATAAAAAACAGAAACCTCCTATATGGGGGAGAGGAGAAATTCCACCACCAACTAAAGCCAAAAAACTTGGGGGCAGACAGTAAAGAGTCTGTGTAACAAGCGTAACAGAAAAAAGGCTAATATCCCTAATATGTAAAGAGCTCTTACAAATCAGTAAGAAAAAAACAACAGCCCTATAGAACAGTGGGCAATTCACAATAGAAATGAAAAGATGCTTAATCTCAATAATAAAACAAACAAAAACAGTGAAATATTTTCCATCTACCATTTTTTTTAAGAGTCTTGCTATATTGCCCAGGCTGGAGTGCGGTGGCTATTCACAGGTGCAATCCCTCTACTGATCAGCATGGGAATTTTGACCTGCTGTTTCCAACCTGGGCCAGTTCACACCTCTTTAAGCAACCTGGTGGTCCCCTTTGCCAGGAGGTCACCATATTGATGCCAAACTTAATGCAGACACCCAATCAGTGTAGCACACTACAGCCAAGAACTCCTGGGCTCAAGTGATCTTCCTGCCTCAGCTTCCTGAGTACCTGGGACTACAGCTGTGCACCCCTGTGCCTGGCTCTCAAATACAAATACACCATCAGTATTATAGCTCAGCCATCCTGGATGGAGCTCATCAAAATGTAACACAAATGTCACTGCTTTCATAGTGGAAGCCATTTGTAGCTTTCTAAACAGGGCCATCATCAAAAATACGAGTTATGATTAAGATGTGGCCCAGAAATGTCACTGGTCCCCTCAAACCATCACTAAATGACTCTAGATGGTGTGCCTTCAGGCTTTTAGGACAACTGGACAGCTTTGTATATCTTTTTTTTTTTTTTTTTTTGAGACAGGGTATCACTGTGTTGCCCAGGCTGGAATGCAGTGGCACAATCATGGCTCATTGTAGCCTGGAACTCCTGGGCTCAAGCAATCCTCCCACCTCAGCCTCCAGAGTAGTTGGGACTACAGGTGTGCACCACCATGCTGGGCTAATTTTTTTTTTTTTTTGTAGAGACTGGGACTCACTACACCATTGCCCAGGCTGGTCTTGAACTCCTGGGCTCAAGCAATCCTCCAGTCTCGGCCTCCCAAAGTGCTAGGATTACAGGAATGAGCTACTGTACCTGGCAAACTTTGTGTATTTTTTTTAAACTCCTGTTGGTAGTTGACAGCTACTTCTTCCTGCAGTGCTTCAATTATTTATTTTTTATTTTTTTTGAGACAGAGTCTCACTCTGTAGCTCAAGCTAGAGTGCAGTGGAGCAATCTCAGCTCACTGCAACCTCCGCCTCCCGAGCTCAAGCAATTCTCCTGCCTCAGCCTCCCAAGTAGCTGGGACTACAGGCGCACACCACCATGTCAGGCTAAATTTTTGTATTTTAGTAGAGACAGGATTTCACCATGTTGCCCAGGGTGGTCTCAAATTCCTGAGCTCAAACGATCCACCCACCTCGGCTTCCCAAAGTGTTGGGATTACAGGCGTGAGCCACCGTGCCCAGCCAAAGTCTTTTAGATACTTAAAAACCAAATAGCCAACAGAATCAGAATCTCCTGCAAAGAGGAGGCAGGCACCAAGGAGGGGTTTCATGCATGGCCTTTGGGACAACTCTGACTAGACAAGGGCTATCTGGGGCCTCCTGCCTGGGTCTCTGCCACAGTTCAGACGGGTGACATTGCCCAGAAAGCAGAATTCCCTATAAGCCAGCAGTGACCATATGCTACACAGCAGAATCACACTAATTTCTTTTTTTTTTTTTTTGAGATGGGGTCTCATTGTGTCACCCAGGCTGCAGTATAGTGGCACAATCACAGCTCACTGCAGCTTTTTTCTTTTTCTTTTTGAGACGGAGTCTCGCTTTGTCACCCAGGCTGGAGTGCAGCGGCACGATCTTGGCTCACTGCAAGCTCTGCCTCCTGGGTTCACATCATTCTCCTGCCTCAGACTCCCGAGTAGTTGGGACTACAGGTGCCCGCCACCACGCCCGGCTAATTTTTTGTATTTTTAGTAGAAATGGGGTTTCACCGTGTTAGCCAGGATGGTCTCAATCTCCTGACCTCATGATCTGCCCACCTTGGCCTCCCAAAGTGCTGGGATCACAGGCGTGAGCCACCACGCCCGGCCTCACTACAGTTTTGACCTCCCAGGCTCAAATGATCCTCCAGCCTCAGCCTCTGGAGTAGCTGAGACTACAGACACATGTCACCACGCCCAGCTAATTTTTTGTTTTTAATTTTTTGTAGAGATGGGGTCTCACTTTGTTGCCCAGGCTGGTCTTGAACTCCTGGCCACAAGTGATCCTCCCGCCTTGGCCTCCCAAAGCACTGGGATTACAGGCAGAAGCCACTGCGCCCAACCTCATTTCCTCTTTTTCTGGCCTCAAGAGAGTTGGACAGTACTGGTCATTATGCTCTTAGCAAGACCACAGCATATATCTGGAAATTTCCATCCAAGCTGCCTCTCCATGCCTGCCTCTTCAAACAGCCATCTCTTTCGACACGGGATGTTCCTGATGTTGAGTAACGAGGTGACCAAATTGCCCTGCCCTGGCCCACCCTCTCATTTCATCTCAGGAACAATGTTCAGGAACAAAAAAGCACTCTTTAATATGCACAGCTTGCTTCACTTTCAGCCTGTGTGATTCAGGACAGAACACACCTAACCCAATTCATAAACAGTTATTTCCAGAAAGGAAGAACAGGATGCCCGTGTCGTGATGCTACAAGCCTGGTGTGGGGAGGTTCTATTGTAAATTCAATGTTTTTTTTCATAGCTGAATAATAAAGTTCAGTTGTTAAACATATGAGGCAGATTAACTTTATAGGTCCTGGGTTACAAGGATCATAATGGAAGACACTCAAATTACAGCTGATGGAGATGAATCATTTATTTATCTGGGGGTGCGGGTTGTCATGGCTCAGTTTACAATAAGGCCTATTTTTAAGGATACGAGCCTTGAGATTACCTACATTCCTAAAACGGGTTCCTACTCTGAGTCTACTATCTAAAGAGGAAAGAATGTTTACAAAACAATTCAAAATACTGCTTAAAAAATTCATCCCCGGGCCAGGCGCAGTGGCTTATGCCTGTAATCCCAGCACTTTGGGAGGCCAAGGCAGGTGGATCACTTGAGGCCAGGAGTTCAAAACCAGCCTGGCCAACATAGTGTAAACCCATCTCTACTAAAAATACAAAAATGAGTCGGGCATGATGGTGCGCGTCTGTAATCCAAGCTTCTCAGGAGGCTGAGGCAGCAGAATCTCTTGAACCCAGGAGGTGGAGATTGTAGAGAGCCGAGATTGATTGCGCCACTGCACTCCAGCCTGGGCGACAGAGTGAGACTACCTCAAAAAAAAAAAAAAAAAAGGACAGAAAGACAAACTTACCCTCATGACATGCCAACTATTTGTCCCATAATTGCCCCCTGTTCAGGAAAAAACAGTGTTGAACTAACAATGATGCAGTTGGGAAAATGCCTTTTTTTTTTTTTTTTTTGGAGACAGAGTCTTGTTCTGTTGCCAGGCTACAATGCAGTGGTGAGATCTCGGCTCACTGCAACCTCCACCCCCTGGGTTCAAGCGATTCCTCAGCCTCAGCCTCCTGAGTAGCTGAGACTACAGACACGCACTACCACGCCCAGCTAATTTTTTTTTTTTTTTTTTTTTGGTATTTTAGTAGAGACAGGGTTTTACCATGTTGGCCAGGATGGTCTCGATCTCCTGACCTCATGATCCGCCTGCCTCGGCCTCCCAAAGTGTTGGGATTACAGGCATGAGCCACTACACTTAGCTGGGAAAATTATTTGTCCTTTTTTTTTTTTTTTTTTTGAGACTCTCACTCTCTCGCCCAGGCTGGAGTGCAATGGTGTGATCTTGGCTCACTGCAACCTCCGCCTCCCAGGTTCACGCCATTCTCCTGCCTCAGTCTCCCAAGCAGCTAGGATTAGAGGCGCCCGCCACCATGCCTGCTAATTTTTGTATTTTTAGTAGAGACAAGGTTTTGCCATGTTGGCCAGGTTGGTCTCAAACTCCTAACCTCAAGAGATCTGCCTGCCTGGGCCTCCCAAAGTGCTGGGGTTACAGGCGTAAGCCACCACACCTGGAAAGTTTCCTCATTTTTAAAATGAGGCTCATAATGGACTCCTCTTCAAAGCGTTGCTGTGACGCTTAAATAAAGTTGTATAAATAAAGGCCTAAGCACAGTTTCTGGTACCTAGTAAGTGCTCAGTGAAAAAGAAGGTATTAGGCTGGGTACGGTGGCTCATGCCTGTAATCCCAGCCCTTTGGGAGGCAGTGGCAGACGAATTACCTGAGGTCAAGAGTTCAAGACCAGCCTGGCCAACATGGTGAAACCCCATCTCTACTAAAAATACAAAAATTAACTGGGTGTGGTGGTGTGCACCTATAATCCCAGCTACTTGGGAGGCTGAGGTAAGAGAATTGCTTGAACCTGGGGGGAGGGTGGAGGTTGCAGTGAGCTGAGATCACGCCACTGCACTCCAGCCTTGGCAACAGAGCAAGACTCCATGTCAAAAAAAAAAAAGGAAAAGAAAAGAAAAAGAAAGTATTATCATTTATGCTTATTATTATAAATTATATCATCATCACCTTTCCCAACAGACAAAGCTTTTCTTTAGAGAGAAAATCCAGAAAACAATTATTCCAATGATTAAGAAATCAAAACAGAAGGAGAGGAAGGAAGGCAGGAGGGAGAAAAAGAATTATTGACTCATTGATTTATTGTTAGGGGTAAAATTAGCAGAAATCTCCCCATCATAAAATAATGACTTCAAATGTATTCCAGACCATTAAGACAGAGATCTCAGAAGGGAGTGAAGTAAGGAACTTGGAGGAACAGCAAGGCAGAACATGAATCATTTCTGAACACAGGGAAGTGTGAGTCAACTGCCTAACTGCCAGGGTGGAAAGCAGAGGCTTCTAGAAGACCCTGGAAAGGGCTGATCCACTGCAATGACTTTGAAAAGCTCAGATACAGTTAACGCTCTAACAAGAACCACAAAAAAGGCCTCCATACAAGTACCACCATAAGTATGTAACAAAAGGAGTTAACATTCATTCTGGCAGGTTTTTACTGAAACAATGAAACCTAAGACTAGGACCCAACATTTCCATTCTTCTTTTTCTTTTTTCTTTTTTTTTTTTTTCCTGAGACAGAGTCTTGCTCTGTCCCAGGCTGGAGTACAGTGGCGTGATCTTGGCTCACTGCAACCTCAGCCTCCTGGGTCAAGCGATTCTCCTGCCTCAGCCTTCCGAGTAGCTGGGATTACAGGCTTGCGCCATCACACCTGGCTAATTTTTTTTGTATTTTGAGTAGAGACAGGGTTTCACCATGTTGGCCAGGCCGGTCTCAAACTCCTGACCTCATGATCTGCCTGCCTTGGCCTCCCAAAGTGCTGGGATTACAGGCATGAGCCACCGCGTCTGGCCCCAATATTTCCATTCCAAGAAGCTCATTGAAATAATCACACTGTCATGCCAGCCGGGAACTTCCTATCATTTCCTCTCCTCCCCTACAAGGGACATTTCTGCCCTAAAAAGGACTTCCAACATCTTCCTGTTTCCTGATGTGATGTTGGTCTCCCCTGTTACAGCGCTAGACCTGCTGCAAAGTCCTGTGGACATCTCTCTGAACATCGGTTTCCTCTTCTGGAAAATGGTGCCAAATTCCTCCTAAGTTCATCATGAGGATTAGAAATGAGTTACTGTCTAATTGAATGCTTGATCCTGGGAGCCAGTCAAAATAGAGATGACGCTAGCTATGATCACAGTCATATGTTATATTTTATAAAGCCCTTTGTCACTAATTCCTCCCATTCCTTTTCACGGGGATATAGGCTGGGCGCCCATGATGCAGAAGCCCATTGGTGGGTCCTGGGAGGGCCTGACTTCTGCCCTAAGGGATTTACAGTGGAGGGCTATCCCTCCAAGCATCCCTGTGCAGCAGAGGAGGGGCTAGATGAGTTAGCAAGCAACTCTAGTCTCTCCCCTCCTACTCGATCCTCTTCCTTTCGGCAGCAGAGAGGCCAGACCTCAGGCTCTGACCTCAAGGGCCAGATTTTTCTGAACACAAAGATCTAATCACCACCATCCCAGGACACGGTGGGTGGGTGCCACTGGTCTGTATGTACTCTGGCCTTTGGACATTATAAAGGAGGCTGCCGGAGCAACTGTCAGACTTAAGCAGCCATGCAGCTGGCTCTGTGCCCTAGCAGTCATTCACCAAGTCAGGCATTGATTTTGGTGCTCCTGCCCGGAGCCACCACATCTTTCCACAGGTAGGACGGATAGCCCTAGACCTTTAGGAAGTGGGCCTTTTGCCACACAGCTGGTGGGAAACAGAGCTGCCAAAAGGAAGCCACCTCAGGGCCTCTCAAGCTCAGGCTGGCTCAGCCAGATGCCAATCTCCATGTTTCCTTCCACTCATCCGTACACGGTGTTCAGGGCATGGATGTCAGAGGAAGAGAATCAGACTCAAAGTGACTTCTCTCCTCTGAGCCTCAAAAACAGTCAACTCATGGGCTGTTACGCACATGGACAGAAAACACAACGGGGCCCTCGACAGCCCTCCTTCCAGATTGTTCTCTGGCCAGGTGGGATCAAGAGTGGGCCCCGCCAGCATGGCACTAGCACACAGCAGGTGCTCCTGAAGGCCAAGAAAGCCTCACTTACTACTTGCAAATGCATCTCCGAAGTCTGCCAGCAGTTTCAAAATTGTAACAGCCATTGTAGAAAGTGTCTATCTGGGTTCTTCCTCCAACAAGACATTATTTGTTTCATCTTCTCAGGGTCTATCCCAGGCACACAACCGAAATCCCATTCCTCTAGAATCCAGCTCTCAACAGTCAATCCAAATGATAACTCACCTGCTTATTAGGAGGGTTAATACAGTTTCTTGTCTTTCTTGAGATATTCTACACCAAGCTTGTCCAACCCGCAGACCGCAGACTATGGACTGCATGTGGCCCAGGACCACTTTGAATGTGGCCCAACACAAATTCAGAAACTTTCTTAAAACATTATGAGATTTGAGTTTGTTTGGTTTTTTTTAGCTCGTCAGCTATCGTTAGCGTTAGTGTATTTTATGTGTCGCCCAAGACAATTCTTCCAATGTGGCCCTGGGAATCCAAAAGATTGGACAACCCCGCTCTATACAAAACCAAAAAATAAACAGGTATTAGCATTAACTTAAAATTTAAAACAAAGCAGAAAACATTGCAAGGCTGTGGTAGGTGGTCCCAAATCTCAGAGAATGCTTGTTGCAGTGGGGGACCTTCTAACTCACAGATCAAGGGGTTCAGGTGGGGCTGGTTCCCAGTTAGCCTGATGTCCCAGATGAAGGAAAAAACCAGAGCTGAGGCCGGGCGCGGTGGCTCACGCCTGTAATCCCAGCATTTTGGGAGGCTGACGTGGGCGGAACATGAGGTCAGGAGTTCAAGACCAGCCTGGCCAGCATAGTGAAACCCCATCTCTAGTGAAAATACAAAAAATTAGCTGGGCATGGTGGTGCGCATCTGTAATACCAGCTACTGGGGAGGCTGAGCCAGGAGAATCACTTGAACCCAGGAGGCAGAGGTTGCAGTGAGCTGAGATCATGCCACTGCACTCCAGCCTGGGCAATAGAGCAAGACTCTGTCTCAAAAAAAAAAAAAAAAAAAAAAAAGCAAGAGTTGAGCACCGTGGCACACGCCTATAATCCCAACAACTCAGGAGGCTGAGGCAGGAGGATCACTTGAGCCCAGGAGCTGGAGGCTGCAGTGAGCTGTGATCACCCCACTGCATGCCAGTCTGGGCGATAGAGCAAGACCTTGTCTCTTAAACAAAACACACATACACACACACACACACACACACACACACACACACACACAAAAACAACCAGCCAACTTGTTTGGGGCTTTTCCCACAAGATGATTTCAACACCCCAGTCATTTTCTAATTTACATTCAAATAGGAGTTACAGACCAGCTTGGCAGGCTGTTTAAGCATTACACACCTCAGAGCAAACCTGCATGTCTGGTCTGTGGCACCCATGCCACCTGTCATGTGGACAAGTCACTATGGTGCCAGCAGAACCACTGGATTTCCTCAAGTACCCAACCAGGCTGGCTCCACTGGGGGTCCTGTCCTTTACCAGAGAGAAAGCCAGGACAGCAGGCATGACAGCAAGAGCACCACATAAGGAGTCCAGAGGCTTGAGTTCTAGTCTGGCTTTACTGGTCACTCACTGGCTGTGTGACCCTGAGCAAGTCACCTAACCTCTCTGGCCTCGGTTTCTTTGGCTGTAAAACAAGATAAATCTCTGATTCTAGGCTGCCACTGCTCCACTTCCCCAAAATGGAACAAGCACTGGACCAAAAGTGATGGAAAACCACTCTTTCTGGGTTCACTCCAGGACTATTTTATGAGTGCCAGATGCCTAGAAGGCCAGATTCCACAGACATCCGTTTAATTAAGGTAAGAGGCATGAAGAAAAATCAACCCCAGAATTTGGATCTCAAGAACTGAGAGGTGGAAATCATGACCTTCAGCTCTTCCATCTCTAGTCTCTCCCTAAACAGTGAGAGCAAACAGGTATCATCTCACGCACCACTCTAACTGACCTGGAGTGGCTGTGTTAAGAAAGATGCCGAGGCTATGTTTAGGCTCAAAGGGGAAAACAGCATCATGATCGATTGATGATGTCTGCCACAAATACAGGCTATGAAGGGGGTTATGTATTTTAATTTAGTCATGTATCTTATTTTAGTTTAGTTTAGTTTATTTATTTTGAGACAGAGTCTCACTCTGTTGCCCAGGCTGGAGGGCAGTGGTGCAATCTCAGCTCACCGCAAGCTTCACCTTCCAGGTTCAAGGGATTCTTCTGCCTCAGCCTCCCGAGTAGTTGGGATTACAGGTGCATGCTACCATGCCTGGTCAATTTTTTTTTTTTGTATTTTTAGTAGAGACGGGGTTTCTCCATGTTGGCCAGGCTGCTTTCCAACTCCCAACCTCAGGTGATCCACCTGCCTCAGCCTCCCAAAGTGCTGGGATTACAGGCATGAGCCACTGTGCCCAGCCTAGTCATGTATTTTAATTTGGAAAAAGAGAAAAGGGCCCAGCATCTTCAACAAGAACCCAGAAGAATGAGAATGGAATGAAAAGCAGTCATTCAGCGAATAGTACTAGCACCGAGCGCAACGCACTGAAATAACTCAAATTCACAGAATATGATACAGTCTATGGGCGTCTAAGAGGGTCAGGAAAGATGTTCTGGATAATGTGACTCCTTAAGAATTAGTAGAACCTAGACAGGCAAAAGGAGGGAGGTGGGCTGAAGAGCAGAGTGGTCCACCAGGCAGAGGGGCTAATGTGGGGAAGCTCTGGAGGCAAGAGTATGACAATAGTGGCACGTGTGGGGCTGGAAACCATTCACAAAGGCTGAAGCACAGGTTCCAAGCTGGGATGATAGGGAACCACACAGGCTTCTAGACAGGGAGTGTCAAGAACTAGATGTTACCTAAGTCTCCATGCCCCTGCCCTCCTATTGTTAATGCTTTAGAACAGCCACAAAATTGACCTTCAAAATGAGAAGGAGCCCTCCCAGAAGTCAGTCTTGCAAACTGATCGGTCAGGAAAGATCTGATTACTGGGTCAAGGTACAGAGAGAAGATAAACAAAGGGCTGGCCTCTAAGTGGATGTAGTAAAACCTGTACAACTTGGGAGATTCCAATTAGAGATAAGGAGGAAGGGCAGGCCCAAGATATGGATCCTCTAAGCCAGGCAGGCAGGAGGCTGGCCCACTGCCAACGCACACTGAAGCAAGCCCAACTAATGCTGTCACAAACAACACCTAACAAAGGTTTAAGAAATGTGGCTACTCTAACAGGTTAAAGCACTCTTCAGCTCTGCAGTTTCACTTCCAAAAATGAGAAATAACCAAAGGAGTGTACACAGAAGTGTATACAAGGATGTTCACTGCAGCACTGTCTACCAGAGCCTGACATAAGAAGCAATGTGAATGTCCAGCAGTAGGGGATTGGTTTAATAAATTATACCGCATTGAAACAATACAATTGGCTGGGTGCAGTGGCTCATACCTGTAATCCCAGCACTTTGGGAGGCTGAGGTGGACGGATCACTTGAGGTCAGGAGTTCAAGAACAGTCTGGCCAAAGTGGTAAAATCCCATCTCTACTAAAAATACAGAAATTAGCTGGGCATAGAGTCATGCGCCTATAATCCCAGGTACTTGGGAGGCCGAGGCATGAGGATCACCTGAACCCAGGAGGTGGAAGTTGCTGTGAGTCGAGATCATGCCACTGCACTCCAGCCTGAGCAACATAACAAGATCCCTGTCTCTACAAAAATAAAAATTAAAAAAATTAGCTAAGCATGGTGGCACATGCCTGTAGTTCTAGCTGCTCAGGGAGCTGACGTGGGAAGATTGCTTGAGCTCAGGAGTTCACATCACTGCACCACTCTAGCCTGGGTGACAAAGGAAAGCGGGAGGAAGGAAGGAAGGAAGGAAGGGAGGGAGGGAGGGAGGAAGGAAGGAAGGAAGGAAGGAAGGAGAAGGAAAGAAAGGAAAGGAAGAAGAAGGAAGGAAGGAAAAGGAGGAAAGAAAAGGAAAGACAGAGGATTGACATAAAAAGATGGTCATGCTATATTGTTGGATAGAAAAAAGCAGATTATACTTGTTTGTTTACTTTATTTATTTATTTATTTATTTGTTTATTTATTTGAGACAGGGTCTCACTCTGTCAACCAGTAATAACCGATAATTAGGCTTTATGTAGATTTTCTTTTTTTTTGAGACAGGGTCTTGCTCTGTCACCCAGGCTGGAGTGCAGTGGCACAATCTCAGCTCACTGCAACTTCGGCATCCCAAGCTCAAGTGATCTTCCCACCTCAGCCTCCCACGTAGCTGGAACTACAGGTGTTCACCTCAACACCCAGCTAATTTTCTGTACTTCTGGTAGAGACAGGGTTTCACCATGTTGCCCACGCTGGTCTCAAACTCCTGACCTCAAGAGATTCGCCCACCTCAGCCTCCCAAAGTGCTGGGATTACAGGCATGAGCCACTGCACCAGCCCATACTTTCTTTCCCCCAAAAAGATGGATGTAGAGGGTCAGGCGCGGTGGCTCACGCCTGTAATCCCGGCACTTTGGGAGGCCAAGGTGGGCGGATCATGAGGTCACGAGATCCAGACCATCCTGGCTAATACAGTGAAACCCCGTCTCTACTAAAAATACAAAAAAATTAACTGGGTGTGGTGGCAGGTGCCTGTAGTCCCAGCTACTTGGGAGGCTGAGGCAGGAGAATGGCATGAACCCGGGAGGCGGAGCTTGCAGTGAGCCAAGATCACACCACTGCACTCCAGTCTGAGCAACAGAGCGAGACTCAGTCTCAAAAAAAAAAAAAAGATGGATGTAAATGTAGAAGGAAAATATTCTGAAATTCCAGCAGAGATTATTTCTTTAAAACTCCACCTCAAATGTTGTCAGACAATTAAGTGAACAAATCTAGAAAGAGTACTTAGCACATAGTAAGTGCTCAGTGAGGGACAGGGAGATTTTTATGTATCATTTGTATTTGCTCAGTTTTCCTCCGATCGACAGATCTTCCTTGCAGAATTAAATACTTTTTTAAAACACAGGTTTTGGCTCTTAGTCATATTTATATCTAGAGCTATGGTTCTCAGAGGTGATTTTGCCTCCCTGGGGATATTTTTGGGGAGGGGGTGCTACTGGCATCTGGTAGGTAGAGGCCAGGGATGCTGCTAAACATCTTACAATGCACAGGACAGCCCCACCACCACAAAGAATCATCTAGTCCCAATGTTGGCAGTGCCATGGTGAAAAATCCCTGACTTGGAGGAAACTGTCACTGCAAGGTGTTTCAGACTCCTGGTGTCCCTCACCCCAGAGCAGCTCCATTCAAGAGACACACACACCACCCAGATCATCCAGGTGACCAGATGCTCCCAAGATCTAGAAAAAGCCCCTGCATCACAGCCGACAAATGATCTCGATCAGATGTCCCAGAAAAAAGTCACTCGTGGAAGAATCCTCCTAAAGCTTAAGTCTTCAACCCTCAGGAGCAATTCTCCTCCCCCCACAGAAGAGAATAATGGTTCAAATGAATTATCACTTTTTTTTTTTTCTTTAGAGTCCTAAGAATTAGCCTCTCTGGTGAACAGTAAACAGCTCTGGTGGGCAGAGGGCCCTGTGGTGGTTAACCCGTTGTGGACCAACCCCACTGAGGCTTCTGTGTAAATGGTACTTCTGTCAATAGATGTGACACCCACAGTACAGAGATTGCAACGAAGACAAGGGTCCTTTGAGACCAAGGAAAGGGAGGAGGAGATGCTCTTTAGCCCTGGCACCAGATGACTGCTGGCTCTGGCTTGCCACCTCCCTCTTTCCTCCAAAACCAGCCAGATAATTTCATCAAATGATGATACCCCCAAATACAGAATGGATGTGCAACCTCACTGAAAATAAGGGAAGAAAAAGCCACAGTTTAACCTGGGGTTTCTCCACCTCTGACACTGCTGATGTTTGGGGCTAGATCATTCTTTGTTGTGGCAGGACTGTCCTGTGCACTGTAAGATGCTGAGCAGCTCCCTGGCCTCTACCCACAAGACACCCCACAAGACACAGTTTTGACAAAAATGCCTCCAGGCATTGTCAGATGTCCCCTGAGGGGCAAAACTGCCCTCAGTTGAGAACCACTGACAAATGGATTCTGAATCCCTGTCCAGAGCAAGCTGGCTCTGACTTGTAACTATTCCTGGAACCAAAGAGGAAACAAGCAAGCAAAAAAAACCCACAACAACTCAGTCACAAAATTAAACAACTTTTCAATGCTAGGGCCAGTTCGCTCCCAAGTCCCTGCCTCGACAGTCAGTATTATCTCAAGACTGTAACACTGATAATAAGAAAGTTTTGTGCATTCAGCAGTATTGACTGAGCGTCTGCTATGTGCCGGGCACTGTTCTGGGCACGAGGGACACAGAGTGGATGTAAAAGACCAAGCCCTTGAAATCAGATTGCTTACCCAGGTCTGGAATCATACACACCAGACAATTTGCACTCCCTTAAACACTGATTAATCACTCTAGCAAGGAACCAAAACTGGATTCAGGAACTCATAACCACACCCCCTACAGCAAAGACCTTTTTGGCACTTATGCTTTACACACACCACCTCATCTACTCCTCACAGCTGGCCTAGGAGATTAGCATCCCTGTTTCACAGCTGGGGACACTGAGGCTCAAGAGGTGAAGGAAGGGAACTACAGACTCCAGGTAACCACAACCATCCCAGAGCTCAGGACACTGTGGGAACTACCACCTCCAACAAGCTTCATTGCCCACTAAGTCAGACTGCCCTTAAGGTCTCCTGTCTGTGAGTTTCAGCTGGACTCTGCCCTGGGGGCTGGTATCTTCCTGCAAGGCCACCAAGTGAATCAGCAGGCCCGGACAGAGCCCACATGAAGGAGGAGAATAGAGGCTCAGGTTGCACCCTTTACCTGGGACCCAAAAGGCAAAGGGCAGGGGCAGTGGTGCTGGTTTCTGGTTCCCATTTTCCATCCGGGGCCTTGGCTGGGCTGGGCTAGGCTGAGGGAGTGGGAAAAGAGGATCTGAAAGTGGACCGCCTTCCCAATGCGCCCAGGAACTTCAGCACGACATACAGGGGAGGGGCTTCCTCTTGCAGAGCCTAAACTGAGGGAGGAATTGGTGCCAAGCTCTGTATGTCTGATGTCACCTCGCAAAACAGCTCCCCCCACAACCCTCATCCCCGTCCTAAAAGGAGGAAAAACTTAAGGTGGTTTCCCCTAGAAAGAGGCCCTGGAGTTTTGCAATTCCACCTTCAAAACACCCTGTCCCCGCCTTACCAGGCTTCCTACCCTTGGAGGGGGAGACGGGAGTCTTTGATCTGGAATGGGGGAATTCTGAGGGAAGAAGGAAGGGTTCGTAGGTCCCATGAGGGAGAGGCTGGAAGCGTTTAAAGAGAAAGCTTACGAAATGGGGAGATTCATTGTAAGGTGAGGGAGTTGAGAGCCATCAGAAAGCGCCAGGGATGAAAGAAGCACTTTGGGGAAGAAGGGGCAGGAGTCTTTGGGGGAGATGGTGGATTAGAGAATGCCTAGGGGAGATGGAGATGGAAGAGTAAGGGGTGTTGGGGGGACGGATGATCAGGGGGCATTTGGGGGATATGGAGGACTGTGAGGTGTCTAGGGAGAGGGAGGATTTGGGGAGGACAGGGAGGATGTGACATGTTTAGAGGGGAGAGGACTTGGGAGTGGTCCGGGAAAGGGAGACTTTAGGGTGAGTGGAGGTAAAGAGGATCTTGGGTGACTGGGGAAACAGGACTTGGGGATGTCTAGGGCAGAGATGTTTAGGGGATACTAAGGGGAAGGATTCGGGTGCGTGTGGGACTGCGGGCCGCCTCCCCCCTCTATTCCGGCTCACCGAAGAAGGGTGGCAGGTGGGACACCGCCTCGAGGAAGGGCCCGGTCTCGATCTGCTTGTCCGCGGGCAGCGGTTTCAGCAGGTGTTCGGCCAGCAGCGCCATTTCGGGGTCGAGGCCCGCGGTGATGCCCCAGCCG
>NW_012105919.1:476156-480134 GCF_000951045.1 Mandrillus leucophaeus
GGTCCCGGAGGGCCCAAGTGAGCCGCTCCCAGTTGAGTCTTCCCCAGGTGTGCCTCCTGCCGTCCCCAGATTGGCTCCCCCCGACCCGGGCGGGCCGGCTCGGGCCAGGTCACAGCTCACAACCCGCCCACCAGCTCGGGTTACAGCCCCACCCAGCCAACGCTCCCCAGGACCCCCGTTTCCCCCAAAATTGTCCCCCAATAACCGCAAATGACCTGGGTGGACACTGCTCTCCTGTTGGTCACGGTTCTCTTTTGCTACAACCGACGGGGACGCTCGATTGCTTGATTCTTCGTCTTCAATGATCTTATACCTGTTAAACACTGCTGAAGTCACAACCTAACTCAGCCACTGCCCTGCTGGACGACTCCTGCTTCCCGAAATCTGGGGTCCAGTCTGCCCTCAACAGTCTGATGTTATCTATTGTGAGGCAGAAGAACAGGGCCTGGAGGCAGGGAACTTAAGGCCGATCCACGCTGACTTGTAGACCTAAATCAAATGAAAGCACCTCAGCAATGACAGGAATGTGAATGGCTTTGCAACTTCATTTCATCCTCTCCATTCACGCCCTTTACACTTTGTAACTTCACATTCATCCTCTCCATTTACACAGACCACACACTCCAAGAAACATCCTCTCCATTTATACTTTGTAACTGCACATTCATCCTCTCCCTTTACATAGATCACACACCAAGTAACATCCTCTCCATTTGCAATAGGGCACATTCTGAGTAAATAACTCTTCACTTCATTCTCTTCATTTACATAGAATATTCACCAAATAACCAATGGGAGAGTATTGAAACCCCAGAAAATTCTGTACGCGGGGCTTTTGAGCCTCTACGTTCAGGCCGGTTCCCACACTGTGGGGTGAATTTTCATTCTCAATAAATCCTTGCTTTTGCTTTCCTTGCTTCGTTTGTGCGTTTCATTCAAGACGCCAAGTACCTGGACACCTTCTACCGGTAACAGTTGGAGCCAGCCCAGTTTATACCAATTCAACCACAACCTGACTGGGCACTTGTTTCCCAAACCTCAGGTCTCCAACAGCCCAGGGTCCAGCTTCTCACACCTTGAATCACAAGTCATCTCAGCCACAACCCACCTGGATGCTTATGTCCTAAACCCAATGCCAAACTTTTACAAAAATCTAACACACCATTGTCGAGAGCCTCTTATTCATTCCAGAATAAACATTTGCTGTCCTTCCCCCAGTCCGCCCCCCGCACCCGCCCACCGCCACTGTGTGTCATGCACTGCACTGGGCACTAAAAATAAAGTGAACGATACAGCAAAATCCCTGCCCTTGTGGAGCTGACATTCTGGCTGGGAACACAATACAATGCAATACAAATTGGTGAGACAATTTCAGACACTGATGAGTATGTGAAGAAACTAAAACAGTGTAGTGACAGAGGATGACTGAAGCCTGCTGGCTGAGATTGGATGTGGGGGTTTGGGAGCAGTACCTCTGGAGAGGTGATATTTGAGCTGAGACCTGGAGGAGAAGTAGGATAGAGCCAGATGAAAGACTTGGGGTGTGAGTCTGGCCAACATGGTGAAACCCCATCTCTACTAACAAACATAAAAGTTAGCTGGGTGTGGTGGCGCGCGCCTGTAATCCCAGCTACTCAGAAGGCTGAGGCAGGGAGAATTGCTTAAACCAGGGAGGCAGAGGTTGCAGTGAGCCAAGATAGCGCCATTGCACTCCAGCCAGAGCGAGTGAGACTCCATCTCAAAAAAAAAAGAAAAAAAAAACAAAGACTTGGGGTGTGAGGCACATGAGCAAAAACCTTAAGGTAACAAAGAGCTTGGTGTGGTACAAGGAATTGGGGGACCAAGAGAGGAAATGGGAATGGGTAAGTGAGGGCAAGAGTGAGTAGGGTGATAGGAGTTGAGGTCAGGGAGGTGAGCAGAGGCTGGAGTATGTTGGGGCAGGAAGGGAGTGGTGAAGAGTTTGGATTTTTTTTTTTTTTTTTTTTTTTTTTTTTTTTTTTTGAGATGGAGTCTCACTTTGTCGCCCAGGCTGGAGTGCAGTGGTGCGATCTTGGCTCACTGCAACCTCCACATCCCAGGTTCAGGCTATTCTCTGCTTCAGCCTCCCAAGTAACTGGGATTACAGGCATTCACCACCACGCCTGGATAATTTTTTTGTGTTTTTAGTAGAGACCGGGTTTCATCATGTTGGCTAGGCTAGTCTTGAACTCCTGACCTTGTGATGTACCTGCCTTGGCCTCCCAAAGTGCTGGGATTACAGGCGTGAGCCATCGCGCCCGGTCGAGAGTTTAGATTTTATATTAAAGGCAATGAGAAATCACTAGTGCATTTCTTCTGAATCTTATTGAATGTTTTCATTTTTTTTCTTTTTTCTTTTTCTTTTCTTTTCTTTTTTTTTTTTTTTTAAGAGAGACAGGTTATCACTCTGTAGCCAAGGCTAGAGTGGTATGATCACAGCTCCCTGCAGCCTCAACCTTCTGGATTCAAGCAATCCTCCCGCCTCAGTCTCTCGAGTAGCTGGGACTACAGGAACATGCCAACATGCTAGCCTTTTTTTTTTTTTTGTAAAGATGGGGTCTTGCTATGTTGCCCAGCCTGGTTTTGAACTCCTGGGCTCAAGCGATCCTCCCACCTTGGCTTCCCAAGGTGCTAAGATTATAGGTGTGAACCACTGTGCCCAGCCTGAATGTTTTAATCTTTCAGGGAGCAAGTGAGAGAAGAGGTTGTTTCAAACCACGACCCAGGTAGAATCAGGAAGTGAGAAGGGCTGGGGGAGACAAAGCTAACATCAACTCTTGCTCATACCCAGACCCTGACATGCCCCATCAAGTCAGATCTCCCACTGATAGGATCCCAAGCCATCAACTTGGCTTGTTCCCACCCCACCCAACCTCACTACCTCGAGCATTCTGATACCATCTCCTTGAAGTCTCACTGGCCCGCCCTGCACCCTGTCCTCATGCCAGAACCCCACCCACCTGTCAGACGCCTCCATCAATTCCACACAGAGCTCACACCCTAGATGGGGACCTCTGGCATCAGACAACACCCTGATTTCTCAACCCTTTCCATTCCAGACAAACCATTCAGACACTATGGCTGATTCAAGAAGCACCTTGCCATAGAACATAGGCTTGATGCGCTGAGATAGGTCAATGCTCTGAGATAATGGAGCATCTTGAAAGTTCATCCATCCATTCATCTACCCCTTCATCAATCCAACAAATATGATCAGTGCCGGGCCTAGGGTGGATTTTTGCTTTCCCATAGCTTGTGACAGGGGCCAGGCTGGTAGCATAAATGGGTGCTGTGGGCTGAGTGTGACACAATGAGGAGTGGTGGAGACTTTGGAGAACGGGCGCCACATAGCCCATCGAAAGGGCACTATTAGTCATGCATCATGGCAAGTGCTTGTAGCCTCAGCTATGTGGGAGGCTGAAGTGGGAGGACCCCTTCATTCCAGGAGGTGGAGGCTGCAGTGAGCTAAGATTGTGCTACTGCTCTCCAGCCTGGGTAACAAAATTAGAATACATCTTTTTTTTTTTTTTTTTTTTTTGAGACGGAGTCTGGCTCTGTCTCCCAGGCTGGAGTGCAGTGGCGCAATCTTGGGTCACTGCAAGCTCCGCCTCCTGGCTCACACCGTTCTCCTGCCTTAGTCTCCCGAGTAGCTGGGACTACAGGTGCCCGCCACCGCTCCTGGCTAATTTTTTTGGATTTTTAGTAGAAATGGGGTTTCACCATGTTAGCCAGCATGTTAGTCGGGATAGATCTCCTGACCTCGTGATCCGCCTGCCTCAGTCTCCCAAAGTTCTGGAATTACAGGCATGAACCACTGCTCCAGGCTGAATCCATCTCTTAAAATTAAAAAATAAGTAAACAGGCTCAAGCCTGTAATCCCAGCACTTTGGGAGGCCGAGACGGGCGGATCACGAGGTCAGGAGTTCGAGACCATCCTGGCTAACACGGTGAAACCCCGTC
>NW_012105919.1:480358-482248 GCF_000951045.1 Mandrillus leucophaeus
AAACAGAACTATCAGGCTCTTCAGCTGACTACTCATCCCCCAGAGCTGCTAGCTTTTCCAGTTCCTCAAGGGAAACCAGAAAACTAGATCTGGGCTGGACACGGTGGCTCACACCTGTAATCCCAGCACTTTGGGAGGCTGAGGAGGGCGGATCACGAGGTCAGGAGATCAAGACCATCCTGGCTAACACGGTGAAACCCCGTCTCTACTAAAAGTACAAAAAATTAGCTGTGCGTGGTGGCGGGCGCCTGTTGTCCCAGCTACATGGGAGATTGAGGCAAGAAAATGGCGTGAACCCGGGAGGCAGAGCTTGCAGGGAGCCGAGATCGCACCACTGCACTCCAGCCTGGGCGACAGAGCAAGACTCCGTCTCAAAAAAAAAAACAAAAAAAACAAAAAAAAAAAAAACAAAAAAATCTAGATCTGTAGGTAAAAATTGCTTGATTTTTAAATGTTGGCAACTAATTCGAATTTGTTAGGAACAAGATGTCAGCCACACACAGCATTTTTTCTTTTCTTTTTTTTTTTTTGATACAATCTCAAACTTACAGAAAAGTTACAACTACAGTTACAGATTTTCTTCCTGAACCATTTGAGCATCGTTGCTGAAACAATGCCCTATTGCCCTAAACACCTGAATGTGTATTTCCTCCAAACAAGGACGCTCTCCTGCAGAATCACAGTACATCCATCCATGCAGGAAATTCACCCTGATGTACTGCTACCACCTAATCCTCAGACCTTATTCAAAGTTTGCCATTTGTCCCAGCAATGTCCTTTGTTTTTGTTTTTGTTTTTTGAGACGGAGTCTCACTCTATCACCTAGGCTGGAGTGCAGTGATGCGATCTCGGTTCACTGCAACCTCCGCCTCCCAGGTTCAAGCAATTCTCCTGCCTCAGCCTCCTGAGTAGCTGGGATTACAGGCATATGCCACAACACCCAGCTAATTTTTGTATTTTTAGTAGAGATGAGGTTGCGCCATATTGGTCAGACTGGTCTCGAACTCCTGGCCTCAGGTGATCCACCCACCTCAGCCTCCTAAAGTGCTGGGATTATAGGCATGAGCCACAGCACCTACCCTCAATAATGTCCTTTGTAGCCTAAGGGTCCAGTTCAGGACAGTTGCTCTGTCTCTAGAGTCTCCTTCACTCTAGAACAATTCCTCAGTCTTTCCTGGACTCCAATGACCTTGACACTTTTAAAGAGGACAGGACACTTACTTTGTTTTTGTTTTTGGTTTCTGAGATGGAGTCTCACTCTGTCACCCAGGCTGGAGTACAGTGGCACAATCTTGGCTCACTGAAACCTGTACCTTCCAGGTTCAAGCGATTCTCCTGCCTCAGCTTCCCGAGTAGCTGGGATTACAGGCACCTGCCACCACACCCTGATAATTTTTTATATTTTTGGTAGAGATGGGGTTTCACCATGTTGGCCAGGTTGGTCTCGAACTCCT
This sequence comes from Mandrillus leucophaeus, assembly GCF_000951045.1. NCBI lineage: Eukaryota > Metazoa > Chordata > Mammalia > Primates > Cercopithecidae > Mandrillus > Mandrillus leucophaeus. The sequence continues at coordinate 481,813 of NW_012105919.1, forward strand.
GACCTCAAGTGATCCTCTCGCCTCAGCCTCCCAAAGTGCTGGGATTACAGGAGCCACGAAGCCCAGCCCCAGGACAGTAGCTTTGTAGAGTATCCTTCATTTTGGTTTTGTCTGATGTTTCTTCATGGTTAGATTCAAGTTGTACATCTTAACACTAGAAGCAGCTGTAGATTTTGTATGTCACAAACTATCACAAGAGTGATGCTCTGCGCTTCTCATTGTATCATAACAGATGACACAGTGATTTTTATTTGTCCCATTATTGAAAATCTAGTGGGTTTTTTGTTTTTTTGTTTTTTGAGACAGAGTCTCGCTCTGTCGCCCAGGCTGGAGTGCAGTGGCGGGATCTCGGCTCACTGCAAGCTCTGCCTCCTGGGTTTACACCATTCTCCTGCCTCAGCCTCCTGAGTAGCTGGGACTACAGGTGCCCGCCACC
>NW_012105919.1:483963-485652 GCF_000951045.1 Mandrillus leucophaeus
AAAAAAAGAAAAGAAAAAAGAAAAAAAAAAAAAGAAAAGAAAGAAAGAAAAAAGAAAGAAAAAAGAAAACCATGGGTTTTCACCCTGATAGATCCAGTTCTAATCTAGCTCCATGGGTTAATTCTACTTTTCTACCTTTTCCTGTTTGTAGCTCCCTTCTCCTGCAGTGAGAAACCTGGTGTTCTCCTTGTTTTTCCCTCATTTGATCAATCCCCCATAGGTTACAATTTCTTACCATTGCTGCCACTCCCTCCCCAGCAAGGATGCCCCTCATGCCCTGCTGACACTCCTGTAGCCCCTGCCAGTCTGCCTTTCCATGAGGATGCCCTCCTCACTTGCTGAGCTCTGGCCACCCCCACCCCATGCAGACACCTTTCTTATTCCATTTGGGATCTGACACCCACCTTTGTTGTTTTTGTTGTTTAGAAACAGGATCTCATTCTGTTGCCCAGACTGGAGTGCAGTGGCATGATCACAGCTCATTGCAGCCTCTACCTCTTGGGCTCCAGCAATCCTCCTGCCTCAGACTCCCAAGTAGCTGGGATCACAGTCATGCATCGCCATGCCCAGCTAATTTTTAAATTTTTTGTTAAGACAGGGTCTCACTATGTTGTCCAGGCTGGCCTCGAAATTCTGGCCTTAAGCAATCCTCCTGCCTTAGCCTCCCAAGGCACTGGGATTACAGGGGTGAGCCACTGCACCCAGCTTGACACCCCTCTTTAGACCAGCATGTACCCTCCCCAGTGCCCCCCATTACTGACATTTACCTTGCTGGGACCCACCTATTGACTTTTGGATTGAATTGGTCAAGAATAGAAGGGAGGGAAAGAGAGGAAACAGGGCAGGGGAGAGGTGGGAAGGAAAAGGGGAAGAGCCACAGAAAGCTTCAACAAGTTGGCTTTGGCTACGGGCCATCAGTTTCTCCCCTTTGCTTCCCGTAGTGTTAGGGAACTCCTACCAGGCACAGAGAAGCCACCTCATCTTTTTAGATTGTTGGGTCACTCTACTTCTCCATGAGTTGCAAACCCTCTCTGCAATTAATCTGTAGGACCCGCTTGACCAATGGAGTTGCAATGTTTGGAATCAACTCAGTGTGGGTGAGGTGTTCACTCCGCAAAGTTTCATCATTTTCCTGAACCAGCTCCACCCAGTGTTAGTAACATCTTCCCCAGCCAAATCATCAAATCCTTGTTACACAGGCCGTCTTTCCCCCAGCGGCGTCTGTTGGGATGGGTAAAGTAGGCCGAGTTCGTGGTCTTCCTGACATTTTATCCAATAAACGCAGCTTCTTTATTGCAGCATAGTAATAATAACAATGACAGCTAACACTTATTGAATACTTACTATGTTTAAAGCTTAGCACTTCTACTTTCTAGTTGTGTGGCCTTGAGCAAGTCACTTCCTGTGTCAGTGTCCTATGGCTACTTGATGATTTAAAACAATCAAAATGTATTCTCTCACAGGTCTAAAGGCCAGAAGTCCAAAATTAGTATCACTAGGGCAAAATCAAGGTGTTGGCTAGAACACACTCTCTCCGAACCCTCTGAGCTGGTCATGGTGGTGCGTGCCTGTAATCCTAGTTACTTGGGAGGCTGAGGTGGAACAACTCCTTGAGTCAAGGAGTTTGAGACCAGCCTGGGCCACGTAGCAAGATCCTGTCACCAAAAAAAAAAAAAAAAAAAAGGAGGC
>NW_012105919.1:486885-491417 GCF_000951045.1 Mandrillus leucophaeus
AGAATCTCACTCTGTCACCCAGGCTGGAGTATAGTGGCATGACCTCAGCTCACTGCAACCTCTGCCTCCCGTGTTCAAGTGATTCTCCACCGCAGCCTCCCGAGTAGCTGGGACTACAGGTGCGTGCCACGGCGCCCAGCTAATTTTTGTATTTTTAGTGGAGACCGGCTTTCACCACATTGCCCAGGCTGGTCTTGAACTCCTGATCTCAGGTGATCCGCCTGTCTCGGCCTCCCAAAGTGCTGTGATTACAGGCATGAGCCACCGTGCCCAGCCGACCTCTTTCATTCCATTCAGTTCCACAATCACTACTGGAACTTTTCTCTTGGACCAGGCTTTGCCAGGCAATGTGGGATCAAAGATGGCGCTCTCTTAAGGAGCTCACAGACGGGCATTGTTAATGGCAATGAATCATGTAAGAATCTGAGCATTTAAAAATGAGGACAGGCATTAGCACACAGCCTCTGCCTGGCAGATAACAAGTCCAGGTAATGGTTTTGAACCCATAGGGTATTTGTTCCTTTCTTCTCTTATTAACTTCCTTATGTCAAAATGTTTTGAATATAGAAAACAAAACAAATCTCATTGGAATTTGTACCTCTATGATAAACTACCTGTACAGTTTTGATTCCATGGGAACAGTTAGGTTTAACTTTGAAGCAAAATCTAAAGACCAAAGTTCCTCACTGAATCAATTTTACAGTAAGCACAGTTTAAACATCCTTCTCTATAGGAAAATTGTAACTTTTGCTTATTTTTATTGGTACTTCTAATGCTGTGTAATTGAGTGAGTAAATGTACTATAGTCATTCTAACTAAAGAAGAAGATATAGTAATGGACTTTCTTAACATTTACGGTTTTTTTTTTTTGAGACGGAGTCTCACTTACTCTGTCGCTCAGGCTGGAGTGCAGTGGTACAATCTCCCTGCTCTCAGCAACCTCCGCCTCCCGGGTTCAAACAATTCTCCTGCCTCAGCCTCCCAAGTAGCTGAGATTCCACGTTTGTGCCACCATACCTGGCTAATTTTTTGTATTTTTTTTTTTTTTTTTTTTTAGTGGAGACAGGTTTCACCATGTTGGCCAGGCTGGTCTTGAATTCCTGACCTCAAGTGATCCACCCGCCTTGGTTTCCCAAAGTGCTGGGATTATAGGCGTGAGCCACTGTGCCCAGTCCCAATATTTGCTTTTGTTTTGAGACGAAGTTTTGCTCTTGTTGCCCAGGCTGGAGTGCACTGGCAAGATCTTGGCTAAGCTCACACAAACTCTGCCTCCCAGGTTCAAGTGATTCTCCTGCCTCAGCTTCCTGAATGGCTGGGATTACAGGCGTGTGCCACCATGCTCAGCTAATTTTTGTATTTTTAGTAGAGACGTGGTTTCACCATATTGGCCAGGCTGGTCATGAACTCCTGACCTCAGGTGATCCACCCATCTCAGCAATATTTGCTTTTTTAGAGGACATTTTTCTGTTCTCAACGAAAATGGATTTTAGAAAAGTACTTGGTGCCTAAGCTTTTTATGAGATTTAATCAGGCCAGACATGGTGGTTCACACTTGTAATCCCAGCACTTTGGGAGGCCAAGGCGGGTGGATCACTTGAGGTCAGGAGTTCGAAACCAGCCTGGCCAACATGGTGAAACCTTGTCTCTACTGAAAATACAAAAATTAGCTGGGCGTGGTGGCGCATCCCTGTAGTCCCAGCTACCCAGGAGTCTGAGGTATGAGAATTACTTGAACCCAGGAGGTGGAGGTTGCAGTGACCTGAGACTGTGCCATTGCACTCCAGCCTGGGCAATAGAGCAAGATACCGTCTCAAAAAAAAAAAAATCATTTATTTAATGCTGCAATGAAAGCTATGGAAGAAAAATACAATCTGTCCTGACACCAAGTAATCTGGTCAGAGGGAATCAGGAGGGTTTTTCCAACGAAGGGACATTTGCAATGGAATCCTGAAGTCTGAGTAGGAGTTAGCAGAGGGGAAGGGTCTTCCGGACAGAGGGAACAGCATAGCGGGAACGGTGGTGGTGAGAGTTAAAGAAAAGACCAGTGTGGTCAGTGATGTCAGTAGGGGACCAGACCAGGCTGGGCCCAGTGGTATGGGCTTCGTGCCAAGGGAAATGGGGAGCCATGGAATGTTCAAGGCTGAGCAGACGATGGAACTGCTCTGATATGGTCTACCAGTCATTTTGAACTTTGGGACTTAGGAAGTAGAGGCTCTCTGTCATCCAGGAATGGCCAGTGGGTTCCTGTGGGCAGGAAAGTCACAGAAAACACAGGACTGGCCTGATGCCCCATTTTGGTGGACTGTGCCCCATACCTGACACCCCAGCAGAAGGCAACTGGTGTGGGATTTGGGATGGGAACCCTGATGCACTATAAAGACCATCAGAGTGCTCTGCCCAACTACTCTAAGCCTCAGTGGGGTTACTCTAACTCATACTCCTAGAGACACTGTGAGGATGAAGGTGGTCACCCAGGAACAGGACAATCAAGGTTCAGTAACTGGTAAACAGGTGTTGGCTGAGTCTCCTCCTCTTTGTGGCTTCAGTTTCTGCCTCTACCCACGGAGGCTACCGGCTGCTTTCACTGTCACGCTGGCTGTACCACTTACCTCGTTTAGGCACACAGTCCCCATTTCTGAGCCCCCATTTCCTCCTCTATAAAGCAAGGGCTTTGGGTGGGGTGAGCGTCAGCAAACTGGAACCTGTGGTCTTAAATTGTGAGCATTAGGCCAAGTGCAAATCCCAGCACTTTGGGAGGCCGAGGTGGGCAGATCACCTGAGGTCAGAAGTTCAGGACCAGCCTGACCAACATGGAGAAACCCCGTCTCTACTAAAAATACAAAATTAGCCAGGCATGGTGGCACATGCCTGTAATCCCAGCTATTCGGGAGGTTGACGCAGGAGAATCACTTAAACCCAGGAGGCGGAGGTTGCAGTGAGCCGCGATCGTGCCGTTGCACTCCAGCCTGGGCAAAAAGAGCAAAACTCTATATTGCCAGGCTGGTTTTAAATGCCTGGGTTCAAGCTATCCTCCTTGGCCTCCCAAACAGTGTTGGAATTACAGGTGTGAATGACCTCACCGGACCCTTTTGTTAGTATTATTAAAACACAAAGCTGGGGCTCTGAGAGGCAGCCTAGTAGCCCCAGGGTCTTGGAGCACACCTGTCTACTTCTAAAGCCTTGTCTTCAGGTGGGGTGGGGTGTGAAGCAAGAAGCTGGAGTGGTTGGTGTTGAAATGTCATACCTTCATAATGGTACCTACTAATTAAATGATGGCATTGTGCGGCTTCCAGTACTGTCATGTTTCATCAAATGGAGAGTGGCTCCCATAGCGTCACCCCCTCTCCCCATTCTTGTTTTCTTCTCCCATGCTAGGATACCCAGTCACAAGCCCAGGAGCAGACCCAACCTGAGGGTTCCTACCAGAGCTTCCCCTCTCAGCCCCCTGCACACTGTAGTAATTGACCTGTAATTGAATATTTCATATTGCCAAATTCTTTGTATGTTCACATTTGCAGGCCTCTTTTTTTTGAGACGGAGTCTTACTCTGTCACCCAGGCTGGAGTGCAGTGGCATGATCTCAGCTCACTGCAACCTCTACCTCCGAGGTTCAAACGATTCTCCTGCCTCAGCCTCCTGAGTACCTAGGACTACAGGCGCGCACTACCACACCCGGCTAATTTTTGTATTTTTGGTGGAGATGGGGTTTCACTATGTTGCCCGGGCTGGCTTTGAACTCCTGACCTCAAGTGATCCACCTTCCTCGGCCTCCCAGAGTGCTGGCATTACAGGTATGAGCCACTGTGCCCAGCCACAGGCCTCTTTTAAGAGCTACACTTGCAAGCCACAAGCTCCCAGAAAAACACACTGAAGAGGGATTCACAGTCTAAGAAGTTTGTTGTAAATCCTGGCTTTTATAGTCTTTGCTGTGTGACTTCAGGAGAGTTACTTCACCTCTCTGAGCCTCGGTGCCCTCATCTGCAAAATGGGGGCAGGAACACGCTCCTCCCAGGTTGGAGGTAAGCTTAAATAAGGTAATATATCTCAAAGCACCTGGCACATAGCAGATGTTCAAGAAATGCTCATTCATTTTCTTCTTTTTGCTTTCTCTTAACATCATAGATTCCTTTTTCCTTTGGATAAGGAAAAGAAGGTATTCAAAATTGGAGATCCATTCACTTTTTCATTCTCAACACAAGTATTGATTGAGGGTGGGCATGGTGGTTCACACCTGTAATCCCAGCACTTTGGGAGGCTGATGCCTGAGGTCAGGAGTTCAAGACCAGCTTGGGCAACATGATGAAAACCCACCTCTACTGAAAAAAAGTACAAAAATTAGCCGGGCGTGGTGGCAAGCACCTGTAATCCCAGCTACTTAAGAGGCTGAGGCAGGAGAATTGCTTGAACCCAGGAGGCAGAGGCTGCAGTGAACCAAGTTCGTGCCACTGCACTCCACCAGCCTAGGCGATAGAGTGAGATTCTGTCTCAAAAAAAAAAAAAATATATGTTATACATATATATAAAATAGATGT
>NW_012105919.1:492802-510991 GCF_000951045.1 Mandrillus leucophaeus
AGAGAGAGAGCCTACCATGTACAAGGCATGGCATGGGGACTGCAGCAAGGAACATGATGATCCCTGCTTTTGTGTTGCAGCAAGAGGGCTCGGGCACTGGGATCAGGCAGAACTGGTTTCAAATCATGGCTCAACCATCTATCAGCTGCGGCTCCTCAGGCAAGCCATGCCACCTTTCTGAGGCTTAGTTTAGGCAATTCTCAAATGGGGACAATAAGATATCTCATAGAATGCCCAAGAGGAGCAAAGGAAAATATTCTTGTAAAGTTGCTTAATAGCGACAGCCAGCAGCTATGTAATCCAGAGGTTCCGAGTTGAACTGAGGGGGCCGGTGAGGATATCTGGCCAGCAAAAGAGAATGGAGGCTGTAATCTGGAGACTTCAGGCTTCCAGAATCAGGTCACTTGGGAATGGTTGCCCTCCGGCATGCTGGTCAAGCCCTAAGCCCTAAAGTTCCGCTAGTGGAGCTTATCTCATCATTATACAGATGAGGAAACTGAGGCCCAGATAGTGGAAAAGTCTTGCCCAAGAAGCACAAAATCAGGATCAGATCTCCCTTCCCTTGCCCTACCTCACATATTTCTTTCTTTCTTTTTCTTTTCTTTTTTTTTTTTTTTGAGACGCTCTGTTGCCCAGGCTGGGGTTGAGTGGTTGGATCTCGGCTCACTGTAAACTCTGCCTCCTGGGTTCAAGTGATTCTCATGCCTCAGCCTCCCGAGTAGCTGGAATCACAAGTGCGTGCTACCACACCTGGCTAATTTTTGTATTTTTAGTAGAGACAAGGTTTCACCACATTGGCCAGACTGGTCTCGAACTCCTGACCTCAAATGATCCACCCGCCTCAGCCTCCCAAAATACTGGGATTACAGTTGTGAGCCACTGTGCCTGGTCCAATTCATGTGTTTCTGAAGTTCCTATCAACAGACATTTATGTGTCGGTCTCCTTTGTTGGGTGGGCATCTCTGCTGAGTGACTGCAGCGGGCTGCTGCCTCCCCTCTGCATTGGGGACACAACATGAAAGAGTGGCCATGAATTTGGCCAAGGGGGTAGGGACTAATGGGAGGGAAACTTGAGGACTCTTATGCATGCAGTGGGACAGACCCTGATTAAACGGGTGCCAACTAAAGGGGGATGTGAAAGAAGGCTCAGGTTTGGGCTCACCTGGGATGCACTGGATGCCCTACTCCTGGGCATGCTCCATTTATTCTCACACGGGCAACCCTAGAAAGTTGCACTATTTTTTGTTTTGCTTTGTTTTTTTGAGACAGAGTCTTGCTCTGTCACCCAGGCTAAAGTGCAGAGGCACAATCTTGGCTCACTGCAACCTCTGCCTCCTGGGTTCAAGCGATTCTCCTGCCTTAGCCTCCTGAGTAGCTGGGACTACAGGTGCCCGCCTCCACGCCCAGCTAATTTTTATATTTTTAGTAGAGATGGCGTTTCACCATGTTGGCCAGGCTGGTCTCGAGCTCCTGACCTCAAGAGATCCGCCAGCCTTGGCCTCCCAAAGTACCAGGATTACAGGCATGAGCCACCACGCCCAGTGTGAAAGTTGCACTATTTTTACTCTCATTCCGCGGAGTAGGAAGCTGAGGCACAGATAGACGAAGTGACTTGCCCAAGACTACACCAGCACGGTATAGCTTGAAACCTGGGCGTTCTGACTGTAGAGGCCATGTTTTGAGACAGGGTCTCGCTCTGTCACTCAGGCTGGAGTGCAATGGTGTGATCACGGCTCACTGCAGCCTCCCTATCCTGAGCTCAAGTGATCCTCCCACCTCAGCCTCCCAAGTTGCTAGGACTATAGGTGTGCACCACCACAGCCTGCTAATTTTATTTATTTATTTATTTAATTTGGAGACAGAGGCTCACTCTGTCGCCCAGGCTGGAGTGCAGCAGCGCAATCTCGGCTCACTGCAACCTCTGTCTCCCAGGTTCTAGCGATTCTCCTGCCTCAGCTTCCCAAGTAGCTGGGATTACAAGCATCTGCCATCATGCCCGGCTAATTTTTATATTTTTAGTAGAGACAGGGTTTCATCATGTTGGCCAGGATGGTCTTCAACTCTTGACCTCAGGTAATCCACCCTCCTCGGCCTCTCAAAGTGCTGGGATTACAGGCGTGAGCCACTGAACCCAGCTGAGGCCATGATGCTGCATCCAGGAAAACCAGAGATGAATACAGAATGGAGAAATGAAGAAGAAACGAAAGAATAGGAAAATGAAAGAAAAGAGAACAAACAAGTAAGTATTTTTCTTCATTTTCTTTTTAATGGAATAGTTGGTATGTAATGCTTGTAGCACACATGAGTTATAAAACATACTAATAGAATGAACACTCTTGAACTCATCACCAATATAATACTATAATATAAAGTTATTGACTGGGCGCGGTGGCTTACTCCTGTAATCCTAGCACTTTGGGAGCCTGAGGCAGGTGGATCATGAGGTCAGGAGATCAAGACCAGCCTGGCCAATATGGTGAAACCCCGTCTCTACTAAAATACAAAAAATTAGCCAGGTGTGGTGGCGGGCGCCTGTAGTCCCAGCTACTCGAGAGGCTGAGGCAGGGTAATCGCTTGAACCTGTGAGGCAGAGGTTGCAGTGAGCCGAGATTGTGCCACTGCATTCCAACCTGGCGACAGAGCGAGACTCTGTCTCAAAAAAAAAAAAAAAAAAAAAAAATTACCAATAACTTCCATCTACTTATGCCAGCAGGTCTCTGCCCAAGTTGTACATTGAACACACCTGGGGAATTTTGGAAAACACTGGTACTCTCAGATGGGATTTGGGGTTTCGTTTGGGCATCTGGATTTTTTTAAGGTATCTGGATTTCTTTTCTTTTTTTTTGAGACAGTGTCTGGCTCTGTCACCGAGGCTGGAGTGCAGTGGCACAGTCATGGCTCACAGCAGCCTTGATCTCCTGGGCTTAAATGATCCTTCTACCTCAGTCTCCCGAGTAGCTGGCACCACAAGTCCCACCATGCCGGGTTAAGTTTAAAAATTTTTTTAGAGACAGGGGTCCCTCTATGTTGCCCAGGCTGGTATCTGGTGATTCCCATGCGCAGCCAGGTTTGAGGATCACTGGCTTATATTCTCCTCCCCCTGGTTTCCGCCTTCACCTTCAGGTGATGGTAACCACCATCCTCAAATACGCGCAGTGCACGGACAGATTCTTTGCGTCCGTCCTTCCCTAGTTCAAGGAGTAGCGACGTTTGCTGTTTATCTCCCGCCGGCCACGAGGGGGCACCAGAGAAAAAACACAGTCTCCCTTCGCGCTGAAGGAGGCTTGGCCCTTGCGACGCTCCGTCGTCGGGCTCGTTGCTGGCGCAACCAGGGCGGAAACTGCCGGCGTTGCTGTAGCGCGTCTGGGAATTACACCGGGGGACTGGCCCGCCCACTTCGTGCCTGCGGGAACTCGGGCCGGGGGACTCTTCGGAAACTCCAAGACTCAGAGAAATGTGAGTCGAGGGGTTGGACTCGGCCGCATCCGGCGTTAGGGCAGGGCCCGCAGGCGGCCCGCGCGGGCGGGAACCGGGGCGGCAGTCCACGGACGCGAGCTCAGGGCGCCTCCTGGGTCCTCACTCTGCTCCCGACGCGCCGTGACCCCCTTTGTTGCACGTGCATGTTCAGGTCGAGAGAGGGATGCGACGTGTTCGGGGAGTAGACCAGCTTGTGGGTGGCCAATCTGGGACCGGAATCTTAAACTTTTGACTCTTGATGCAAAAGTTGATCCACTGGCAGTTTTACGGGGCGGGGAAAAAAGTATGTGAAGCTTGCCACGGTCTCGAGACCGAGGTCACACGTTAGCAGCCCGCCGGCTACATTTGGACCATAGATGCAGAGTGTTTGCCCCCAAACTTGGAGGACCTCGAGTATGAGATTCTTGGCGTGGACCAGGCTTTTTCGCTTATTCGACAGGCGTTCCTACCCAGTCACTGCATCGACCCTGCACTCGAGGACAGCTTTTGGGACAGGGGAATTGGTCCCTGGAGTGAGACTGCTCTCTGCTTTCAGGGCTCCAGCTGTATCCCTGCATTGCTCAGGCAATTCCTCTCTCTAGCTCTCAGCTTCTTCATCTGCAGGGTGAAAGGTCTGTCCTCCATGGTAGCCCAAAATACTTCCGAGTGTTATATCAGGCGAGGTCCCTCCCAGGGGGCTGCCAGAGCCAGGGCAGGTTGGTCCCAACAGGCAGCCCCTCGCAGTGTAGAGAACCGTGGGCTTTGGTCTCAGACGGACATGAATTAGGAACCCAGCTTGTTTATTTCCTTTGCTTCCTGGCTCCGTGATCCTGAGCAAATCACTTCACCTCTTCGAACTTAAGTTTCCTCACCTGCCAAATAGCGAGGTGATTGTAAGAATGAAAAAAAGTCGTATGTATTGAGTGCTTGGCAGGTACATGTGTTCGTTACATTATTGTCTCTGTTTAAGTAGAGCGTGAATGCCCCCGATGTGCCTAGTCTAGCAATCTTAGGACAATCCCTGTGTCTGTCTGTTGTGTCCCTGGTGGTGGCTGGCCCACAGCTGGGTGCATGCAGTCCAGAATTTTTTATGTTTTAGGGTTTTTTTGAGACAGGGTCTCACTGTCGCCCAGGCTAAGTGCAGTGGTGCTATCGTGGCTCGCTGCAACCATGACATCCTGGGCTCAAGCAGTCCTCTTGTCTCAGCCTCCTGAGTAGCTGGGATTACAGGCGTGCCACCACTCCTGGCTAATTTTTGATTTTTGTTGAGATGAGGTCTCATGATGTGGCTGGTCTCCAACTCCTGGTCTCAAGTGATCCTCCTGCCTCAGCCACCCAAACTGTTGGGATTACATGCGTGAGCCACCGCATCTGGCTAAGGTTTATTGTTTTGTTTTGTTTTGAGACGAAGTCTTGCACTGTCGCCTAGGCTGGAGTGCAGTGGCACGATCTTGGCTCACTGCAACTTCCACCTCCTGGGTTCAAGCGATTCTCCTGCCTCAGCCTCCCAAGGAGCTGGGATTTAAGTTCCACCCGGTAATTTCACTGTGCAGCCAAGGGGTGGTGACCACTTGTTAAAGGGATGAGGCCAAGCTGGTGAGGGTTCCCGGGGTTTACAGTGGCTCACTTTCCTCCCATTCCTGTTCTCAGATGGCGCTCCCCACGCTGCCGTCCTACTGGTACAGCCAGCAGCACCTGAATCAGCAGTTAGCACGACAGCGAGAGCAGGAGGCCCGGCTTCGGCAGCAATGGGAGCAGAACAGCCGTTACTTCAGGATGTCTGACATCTGTAGCTCCAAACAGGCAGAATGGAGCTCTAAAACCTCCTACCAGCGGAGGTAATTTTGCGGTAATTGCCGATTGGATGGAGGTGGGGGCTACTTGCCAGTCAGGGGATGAGGCCTTAAGGATTTAGGGAGAGTAGGATTTGCCAGGCAGCATGAATTACCTGCGTGGTGATGTTTTTCCAGCTGGAAGTGGAAAAAAAGATCATCTATGCAGCCATACATTGGCATTGAAAAAGATAAAATGATGCAGAAGAATATGATAGAATTTGGAAGCCTGCTTGTAACCCCATATCCCCATAGAGAGCCACAGTTAACAGTCTCGCAGGTATCCTTCCATGCTTTTACTCATTGGTATTTGTGCTTAAATAAACACACAAACTGCTTTTATAGAAATACATGTAAACACGTGGAGGCTGAAAGCATAGGCTTTGAAGTCAGATAGACCTAGATGGAAATCCTGACCGTGTCTCTTGCTGAATGTATGAGCTTTGGTTTCCTCATCAGTCAAGTAGGGCTACAGCAGACCTATACTGTAGGATTTATGTGGTGGATAATATATACATTATTTATACATTTATACATTTTCTTTTTGCAAAAACAAGATTTTCTGTTAGGCATACTATTCTGTGACCTGCTGTCTTCACTTTAGCTGGGGACACATTCCTGTGTCATCATGACACATCTACTACGTCAGCCTCTTTAACACACAGCAGAGCAGAGCACGCTCCCTGTGGCTGTAGCATGATTGATTCAGGCAGGCCCCCTTTCACCCAGCATGCACGCCTATCAGCGTGAGAAGATGAAGGAAGAGAAGAGGAAGAGTCTGGAGGCCCGACGGGAGAAGCTCAGGCAGCTCATGCGGGAGGAGCAGGACCTCCTGGCCAGAGAACTGGAGGAGCTGAGGCTGAGCATGAACTTGCACGAAAGAAGAATCCGGGAGCAGCATGGGAAGCTGAAATCAGCCAGAGAAGAGCAGAGGAAACTGGTAACTTCCCAGAGGCCTTCAGGAGGCTGTGGAGCAGGAGTGCCCCCAGCCTGAGTGTGTCGCACATATAGGGCCATTCCTGGCTGCTCAGGTGTGATGAGAGGCCAGTGAACTCCAGAGCCAGCAGGAAAGGAGCTTAAGTCCTTGTGCAGGGACTGGGTTTTGGATCAGTTAGCTGTATTCTCTTTAGCCCCTTCAATCATTACATCTGAGTGCTTTTCCTTTCTTCCAGTTCTGTGGGCCCATAGAGATCTGGGAATAATCTGTTTTACCTTCCAAAGTAGTTATGTGAAACAGTGAGCCCTGATCTGTGCTTTTCAGCCTGCTGTATTATTTTGAGACCCCCTAGATAAGACCTCTGTGTAGCATCAGATTTTGGTCCCCTTTTGTCACCATTGCAAGAGTCACTTGGTAGTGCCATGTGGTTCTTAGAGCTGTGCATGTGAAGCACAAGGGTTTGAACAGTGGGTGCAGTGACAGTATGAATGGAGGCACTCATAGCCTGAGCTGACTTCCACTGTGTGTCATCCAAAACGTGAATGGATTTGAAAACTGACATCAGGCTTTCCATTTTGTGTTTTCTCGATAGATTGCTGAACAACTTTTGTATGAACACTGGAAAAAGAACAACCCGAAACTTCGAGAGGTGAAAATCAGAGACCTCCATTGATTTGTCTAAGTAGATGAAATCATGTTTCCAGACATTTTTTTTTTTTTAACACATATCTTGTACTGGGTTGAAACAGAGGAGGGAACCTTGAGCCACCTGAAAAGAGCGCCAGGCAGAAGATCTGGCACAGGCTGCACTGAGCGGTTCATTCAGTTGTTGAACAAATGTTGATTGAACCTCTGCTGCCTTTCTACCAGGTGGGGGCATGGAGATTAGACGTGGTTTCTGCTGTCTCCAGCACGGGAAACAGTGGATAGCTCATTACCGGGCAGGATGCAGGGTGCTGGGCCAGCCTGAGAGGATGATCATGGGCCAGTGCACTCAACTCTGGAGCGGTCGGGGAGGCTTCCCAGAGGGGTTCCTGGGGTGGAAGAGTTTGAAGGGATGTATGTGTGTAGAGGTGAGGAAAAGATGTTCTAGGTTGATGTGACTATGAGAACCAGGCCTGAGACTTGAGAGCAGAGTGAGCCCGGGAGCTGAAAGTGTCTGGGTGAGGCTAGGATGTCAGATAGGGAGAACCCCAAGAAATGACGCTGGCGAGGCAGACGGTGCCAGAGGCCATAAGAGCTTGTGTGACCTTCCTCTGAAGGTGCTGGGGGCGGCACACAGGATCCCGGCTGCATTTCAGAGAGATCCCTCTGGCAGCAGTGTGCCAGCTGGCAGGGAGGGGTGCTGCGACAGCCCAGCTGGGGGATGGTGAAGGCCTGAACTGGGCTGGCAGGGGAGAGGAGGACAAACTGCAGGAGAGGGGGTGGCCTCTTGGCTTGGTGGCCTTGTTCAGTGGAGATTTGGCTACAGGGAGATCATCCCTCACTGTTACTAATTTATTTTCAACTTACAGTTTTTGTATACATTTGGTGCCTTCACGTTATTCGTAGTTACATTTAGAAATTGCCAGTCATTAAATAATGGAACATCTAGTGCTTTTGTGTAGTTTGCACTAATCTGTGGGGGGACTCCTTAGCCCTGTTGGCTTTGGTGGAATCATCTAGAGCTATTAAATCAGAGAAGTTTATTCAGAACATTCAAGTTAGTTGCCTGTGTTCACAGCTGTAAGTTGGGAAAGATTATTGTAAAACTTTTTTGTAGAGACAGGGTCTCCCTATGTTGCTCAGGCTGGTCTTGAACCTGGGCTCAAGTGATCCTCCCACCTCAGCCTCCCGAGTAGCTGAGGCTACAGGTGGGCGCCTCCATATCCGGCTAATTTTATAAACAGTTTCCCAGACAAAAGATTTGGAATGTTGTGATCCATTTTCTAATCCAGGAGATTCTCTGCGCTCAAATCTCTTACTAACAATCCTAAACTTGTTGCACCCACTGGTGCATCACTTGCTACAGGGAGCACATTTTCCATCTGCTCTGCAGAGCAAGCTTTGGGGAGCCAGACACAGGGTTGAGTCTTCTCCTCACCCAGCTGTCTCCTGGGGCCTGGCATGCAGGAGACCAACCCACGCTGGCCTTCGAAATTGTATTTCCATCTCAGCGTCCAGCTTAACCCCAGGGCTAGTGGGAAGGAAGTCTCTGTTACTTTGTACCAGCTCAGGAGATTGATGTAGGAGCGCCTGGTCCTTTGGTCTTCTGATTGACTTGCATTCACACTGTACGTGTTGAAGTCACCCCACGCTCTCTACTGGATGCCTGTGAGGAGATTCACACCCTTCCCCTTCTATCCTCAGGTGGAGCTGGACCTTCACCAGAAGCATGTGGTAAACTCTTGGGAAACGCAGAAAGAAGAAAAAAAACAGGTGTGGTATGCGGCTCAGGGAATAGCCCCTCATTCTGCTGTGCAGGACTGTTGACGCCTTTGCATTCCTTTACCGTTTTCAGCGTCAGTGACTCCAGTTAAGGAGTATAGTATACTCTTTCTCAGTTTACTTGACACATGTGAAAACTGAACGTTTGCTTTTACACATACCAGAATCCTATGTGATAATTCCCAGGGCAGAATAAGGCCAGGTGACCAGGACTGAGAGGTGGCAAGTAGAGTATGCGTCTTCTTTTTTTCTTTTGGAGGCAGGGTCTTGCTCTGTCACCCAGGCTGGTGTGCAGTGGCGCAATTCATAGCTCAGTGCAGCCTCGACCAGCTGGGCTCAAGCAGTCCTCCTAACTCGGCTTCCTGAGTAGCTAGGACCACATGTGTGCACCACTGTGCCTAGCTAATTTTTTAGTTTTTGTAGAGATGGGGTCTTGTTCTGTTGCCCAGGCTGGTCTGGCCTCCTGGCCTTAAAAGATTCTCCCACCTGGGCCTCTCAAAGTGCTGGGATTAAAGGCGTGGGCCACAGGGTCCAGCTAGAACATGTGTTTTTAAGGGCTTTTTTGTCACTCTTTTGATGAAATTTGCATCATAAACTCGCAGCCCTGGCTTCCAGTAGCCCCTTTGGGTTTGAGCTTCCATACCTCCGTGCACTGGTCACTTTGCTGCCTGGTTCATTTTAGAAAGTGTTTTGTTGAGTGGGGAGGAAACCCAACATTATCAAGCCCCTCCCTGACTTGGTCTCTGAGGGCATTGTCATTTGGGATTCAGGCAGGATCTGCCTGGGCCCTGTGGCCTGCAGAACGGCGGCAGGAAGCTGGGTTTTTGTTGGCTTACAGTACAGATACTGACCTCCTGTGGTCATTCGGTCCCTTGTAGCAAGAAGCCACCGCAGAGCAAGAGAACAAACGGTACGAAAATGAGTATGAAAGGGCCCGAAGGGAGGCGCTAGAACGGATGAAAGCCGAAGAGGAGAGGAGGCAGCTGGAGGACAAGCTCCAGGCCGAGGCACTGCTGCAGCAGATGGAGGAGCTGAAACTGAAGGAGGTGGAGGTGGGCACAAGCCCCTCTCAGCCATGACCTCCTCCACAGCTGCTCGTTAGTGTGAGATGGGCACTTGAGGGGCTGCCCTGAGAAGAGCCATAGCAGGGCTGAGGTTCCGCAATGGGCAGCAGCAGCCAGCTTCTCCCGCTCCCACGCATCCCCTTCCGCCTCCTGCTTTCCCAGCCTCCACGTTTGCGTGCCTGGATTCCAGAACGTTAACAACACGGAGCCAGTAGCTGTTCTCTTAGAGGTGCTTAGCGGCCTGCTGTTGGAGAACCGTCTTAGAATCTGGATTTTCCAGTGCACTGAGTAGACACGATTTAGTCGCGTGGTCTGGCACCCGGCTCTCCATGGGGAGCAGGTTTCGGGTCTTGAGGCATAACTGAGGGTTTTTGGTCCAGGAGCTGTTTTTGGAGAACATGGTACAGTTTCCTTGAAAGAGTTAGATCTTTCTATTTAGATGAGGGAGGCCTATCTCCTGTGACCCCTCCCCTTGCCCAGGCCATGATTCAGGAACTACATTCTTAGTGCCTGCTACTTATTCTAGGTGCTGAGCACTGGGTTGGGAACTAGAGATAGAGCCTGACCAAGGCCCACAGTCCTGACCTCCTGGTAGGGGCTGTGTCAGGTGGAGGACAGTTGTTAAGTTACAGTAAGTGTGGACCAGTACAGGATCCTGTGGGAGTTTAGAGTTCGGTGCTCAGAAAGGCCCTTGCAGGAAATGGCTCAGATGAGATGGGATGAGTGAGTGAGTGGTGGGAGGGGATCGTGACCACCTGCATGGCCAGGCCAGCATTGTGTAGTGTCTGTGAGAAATGGAGATGGAGAATGAAGGAAGATCTGATTCCCACGATCTCAGATCTCAGTCGAGCTTACTCTCATCATCACCACAGGCGACCAAACTAAAGAAGGAGCAGGAGAATCTGTTGAAGCAGCGGTGGGAGCTGGAGAGGCTGGAGGAAGAGCGGAAGCAGATGGAAGCCTTCCGGCAGAAGGCAGAGCTGGGGTGTGTGTCAGGCCCCCACTCTTCCCAGGCGGGTGGGCCTCTTGCTTTTTCAGACTTGCATTTGTGTTGCCGAAACTGTAAAGTAGGCAGCCTGGTCAGCAGTTGTCTAACTACTATTTCATTCTTTCTGAGATACTGAAGGCAGCACACATTTGATTCTCCTTCAGGCGCTTCTTGAGACATCAGTATAACGCTCAACTCAACAGACGCACACAGCAGATCCAAGAGGAGTTGGTAAGTCTGAAGAGACAGCCTGACATCTTTCTTACCCTCTTTTGAAAAAAAGTCTTCCGTTGCTTAGTATGTGAGTGTATGCTGGTGAGAGTGAAAAGACAGTGAGGGGTTGGGGGAAAGGGGGGATGTTGGTCAAAGGGTACGTCCCTCAGTTAGGAGATCCGGGAATAGTGTCCAGCATGTTGGCCACAGCTGATGATACCTTATTGTATTCTTGAAATTTGCTAAGAGAGTTGATCTTAAGTGTTGTCACCAGAAAAACCAACTGTGAGATGATGGATATGTTAATTAGCTTGACCGTAAGGATCCTTTGCCAGCATAGATGGATAGATACAGATATCAGAACATCAAACTGTTTTTCAGTAAACGTGTTACTTAACAGCACAACGCAAAGTGAGATCCCCCTTGACCAGTGCCTGCAATCTCTGTCTGTCCCCAGAGGTGTCTGTCTGGTGTACATCTTTCCAGATATATTTACATACAGAGAGGTGGAGGTTTGTTTTTGTTTTTGTATTTAAATCTAATTGAGGTTGCATTCCTCAACATCTTCAATTAACACTAAATCTCTAATTTTTAAAAAGATTGGCCATGCGCGGTGCCTCACGCCTGTAATCCCAGCACTTTGAGAGGCCGAGGCAGGCGGATCACCTGAGGTCAGGAGTTTGAGGCCAGCCTGAACGACATGGTGAAACCCCATCTCTGCTAAAAATACAAAAGCTAGCCGGGCATGGCAAGGCGCGGTGGCTCACGCCTGTAATCCCAGCGCTTTGGGAGGCCAAGGCAGGCGGATCACCTGAGGTCAGGAGTTTGAGACCAGCCTGACCAACATGGTGTAACCCCGTCTCTACTAAAAACTACAAGAATTAGTCGGGCGTGGTGGCAGGCGCCTTAATTCCAGCTACTTGGGAGGCAGAGGCAGGAGAATCGTTTGAACCCGGGAGGCGGAGGTTGCAGTAAGCTAAGATCGAGATATTGCACTCAAACCTGTGGGACAAGAGTGAGACTTCTCTCAAAACAACAACAAAAACTAGCCGGGCATGGTGGTGCATGCCTGTAATCCCAGCTACTTGGGGGGTTGAGACAGGATAATTGTTTGAACCCAGGAGGTGGAGGTTGCAGTGAGCCAAGTTCGCACCACTGTACTCAGGCCTGGGCAACAGAGTGAGACTCTGTCTCAAAAAGAACAAACAAAAAAAGGTCATTATACTTAGATTGAACCTGTTCTTTTCAAATAGCTCCTTCATATTCTTAAGTACTTTGATGAGCTCCCTTGCAGTGAGGGGGACAGACCCAATATGGGGCACAGTGGCACAGTTGGTCCTGGTGTGCAGCTGTTTTTTATGGGGTCTTGCTCTGTTGTCCAGGCTGGAGTGCAGTGGCACAATCACGGCTCACTACAGCCTCGACCTCCCAGGCTCAAGCCATCCTCCCACCTCAGCCTCTCGAGTAGCTGGGACTATAGGTGTGCATCACCATGCTTTGTAGAGATGGGGTCTTGCTACATTGCCCAGGCTGGTCTTGAAGTCCTAGGCCCAAGTGATCATCCCATCTCAGCCTCCAGAAGTGCTGGGATTGCAGGCATGAGCCCCGGTGCCCAGCCTCCTGCATTCTTTTAATGCTTCCATTATGTCTGTGTGCATAGTAGCTAATTCCCCACCAAGGAGCATTTTGGTTGTTTCTGGTTTTTCCCTCTTATATAAAAGCTGCAACGAGTGTTTTGCACCTTTGTGTCACTGTGGTCTTTATTCTTACAAGTGGAATTTTTGCCAAGTTGTATTCCAAAGAGTTGCGCAACCAGGTGTGTCTGAGGGCATGTGGTGGTGGTGGAGTCTCCCTTTAGCCAGAGGGAAGCTCAGGCCTGTGCCGTGTCCGAACCACCCCTCATGGTTATCCCCGGTCTATTCCAGAAATAATTCAGCATCTTCCCATCTCTGTCTTGAGAACACTGTGTAGGATCACTAATGTCTGTGTAGAAAGGAAAGGGAGGGCAGGCCCCTCTGTAGGCTCTCACTGCAGAAGGGCTCTGTCCAGCCCAGCCACATGCCACCCTCTGCTTCCTCTAGGAGGCAGACAGGCGGATCCTGCAGGCCCTGCTTGAGAAGGAGGACGAGAGCCAGCGCCTCAACCTGGCCAGGCGGGAGCAAGCTGTGGCCGATGCAGCCTGGATGAAGCAGGCCATTGAGGAGCAGCTGCAACTGGAGCGGGCACGGGAGGCAGAGCTGCAGGTGCTGCTGAGGTGAGTGGCGGCCACTGACTGGGCCAGACGCTCCTGGCCTAGACTCTGGTACCTTGAAATGCCCCATGGGTCACCTGTTACTAAAATATCTATTGGCTGGGCGTGGAGGCACACACCTGTAATCCCAGCGCTTTGAGAGGCCAAGGCAGGTGGATCGCTTGAGCCTAAGAGTTTGAGATCAGCCTGGGCAACATGGCAAAACCCCAGTATCTACCAAAAATACACAAATTGGCCTGGCGTGGTTGTTCATACCTGTAGTCCCAGCTATTT
Source organism: Mandrillus leucophaeus (assembly GCF_000951045.1). NCBI lineage: Eukaryota > Metazoa > Chordata > Mammalia > Primates > Cercopithecidae > Mandrillus > Mandrillus leucophaeus. The sequence goes on from NW_012105919.1 coordinate 506,244, forward strand.
GGGAGGCTAAGTGGGAGAATCACTTGAGTCCAGGACGTTGAGGCTCTGATCAGCCATGATTGCACCACTGCACTTCAGCCTGGGTGACAGAGCGGGACTCTGTCTCAGAAAAAAAAGAAAAAGAAGAAGAAATACCTGTGTATGTTGTCCATCATTCCCGAGGAGCACATCTTCATAATGGACCTGGCCTCTGGGGGTGTTTCCTTTGTATTATCTGAGGTGGAAATCATTAAGATTTAGAGTAACGATGTGTTCATCTGAAATCTGAGAGGTTTGGAAGGAAATTCTTTGTTTTTGTTTTTTGTTTTTCTGAGATGGAGTTTCACTCTGTCACCCAGGCTGGGGTGCAGTGGCGTGGTCTTGGCTCACTGCAACCTCTGCCTTCTGGGTTCAAGCAATTCCCTGCCTCAGCCTTCCGAGTAGCTGGGATTACAGGTGCCCGCCACCACACCCGGGTAATTTTTGCATTTTTAGTAGAGACGGGGTTTCACCATCTTGGCCAGGCTGGTCTTGAACTCCTGACCTTGTGATCCGCCCACCTCGTGTAAACCCGAAATGCTGGGATTATAGGCATGAGCCACCATGCCCAGCCAGAAGGAAGTTCTTATAGAGATGTTGAATGCTGCTTACGTATATAAAACTGAGTTTGGGTCCTAAAGATTAAATTAGTAGATTGAAATCATCGAATAATAAGTAGCATACATTGAGCACTTACTGCATGCTGGACATTGTGCCAAGTGCTTTATAGGCCTCATCTTACTGAGTCCTGACTTCCAGCCAAGTGGTGGCTTGTGAGACACGGAGACTCGAAGAGGTCACTTGGTCCAGGGTGAGCTATCAATGACACAGGCACATGGTGGCAGGGCTCAGGCCCAGGCAGCGCCCTGCTTCTCTCCAGGTCCTGATGGTTTCATTCATCTCTGTGTTAAACAGCCCCGGTGTAAGTCGCCCCAGTTGCTTTTTATAAGGAGATGGGGGTATTAAAAAGGTAACTTGAAATACTTCCAACACGGTGGCTCACACTTGTAATCCCAGCGCTTTGGTAGGCCAAGGCAGGTAGATCACTTGAGGTCAGGAGTTCAAGACCAGCCTGACCAACATGGTGAAACCCCATCTCTGCTAAAAATACAATAATTAGCCGGCCATGGTGATGCATGCCTGTAATCCCAGCTGCTCAGGAGGCTGAGGGACTAGAATCACTTGAACCTGGGAGGTGGAGGTTGCAGTGGGCCTAGATTCGCACCACTGCACTCTAGCTTGGGCAACAGAGTGAGACCCATCTCAAAAATAAAAAAATAAAAAACTTTCAACAGTACTTTCCATGGGATGCTGTCCTTAATTGTAATCTTTTCAAAGTGTGTGCGGATGTTTATCTGCAGGGTGGCCCTGTAGCAGCCATGTGCCCTGCAGCCCTGTCTGTTCTGTAGCTCACTTCCTGCCAGGGCGGGGAGGAGCCTGCTGTCGTCCCTTTTGTGTTTGTCCAGGGAGGAGGCCAAGGAGATGTGGGAAAAGAGAGAGGCAGAGTGGGCCCGAGAGCGCAGCGCACGGGACAAACTGATGAGCGAGGTAATCCCAGCTGCGGCGATGTGGACGGGCTACTGGGTCCTGGGCAGGTGTCTGGAAGTCCATGGTCAGTCACCCTGCCAGATGCTCTGGGAACAGTCTTCTCTGGTCATTTTAAGTGGGCTTTAAAAATCATTGAAAAATTATTATGAGTTTAGTAGAAAAGAATTCAGAAGTACAGAGAGTAGGAATGGAAAAAAGTACCCCAGAGCCCATCCTGTACGTAGCCATAGCTGCTTCGTCCATCTGCTCTTCTGTTTCTATGCCTGACCTTTTTTTTACATGTATTTCTTACCGTCTTGTGCTATTTGGCTTCAAGCATTGTGACATGTTGTTACATCTTTTTTTTTTTTTTTTTTTTTTTTTTTTGAGACGGAGTCTCGCTCTGTCGCCCAGGCTGGAGTGCTGTGGCTGGATCTCAGCTCACTGCAAGCTCCGCCTCCCGGCTTCACGCCATTCTCCTGCCTCAGCCTCCCGAGTAGCTGGGACTACAGGCGCCCGCCACCTCGCCCGGCTAGTTTTTTGTATTTTTTTTTAGTAGAGACGGGGTTTCACCGTGTTAGCCAGGATGGTCTCGATCTCCTGACCTCGTGATCCGCCCGTCTCGGCCTCCCAAAGTGCTGGGATTACAGGCTGTTACATCTTTATAAACACCACGTCGGGGCTGTGTGGCGGACTGTCCTCTGTCACCCGCTGTCTTTCCATTCCCTCTTATGGGTGTGCTGTGTTTTTCTGATTGGAAGCCGTTCTGAGAAACGCTGCCGAGAGCCTCTTGGTGCCTGAGGCTCTTCCCACGCGTTTCCCTGCTCTGCGTAGACGATGGCCGTGAACTGGAGGACGTAACTGCTCTCCTGGTCAGTGTGTACACTGTGTGGAAGACACACCCCAACCGCAGGAAATCTGGGAGAAGAGAGTGTGTCATCCATGGGCTGAAAGCTGTTGTAAAGTGGTTTTGAATGAGAACTTCTATGTCGTGTCTGGTAGTATGCTGTATTTTGGAATCCACAGGAAATCGGGTCCTGATGGGTGATGTTTTGCTCTTGTAAATACTAAGAATTTTCCAGTGCCTTTTGATTTTCCTCCTGATGGCGGCCACTTTCTGTCCCCCCAGCCCTGCAGCGTCACTGTGGAGAGTGTCAGGTGGCTTCTTGCTCCTGACTGTGGCCTGGGCTGGAGTTGAGGCGTCACACAGCTCTGGGGCCAGGTCTCAAACACAGCAGGTTCAAAAGGTTAGAGGATCACCGCGGCTCCGCCTCTGGTCATCTGTGCGGCTTGTGGCTCTCTTGTTTTTGGAACCCTCTGAGAGGAGGGAGACTCACCTTGTTGCTGCAAGGTTTCTGTGTCCCTGGGGAGAGCGCTCCATCCCCGTCTCCTTTGATTTCTTGGCACTCAGCTGTCTCTCCATAATACACAGTCTGGATACATTTTGTGTGTGTTGGGGTGCAAGGGAAACGCGTCTTGTATACTGGCAGGCGTGGCCGACATGAGAGCAAATCCTGTGGTCTGGCTCTGCCTCTGTCTGTGTACTTGGGCCTGAGGCCCAAGGATGAGGCTGGGCCTTGCTGTAGCTGCAGCCTGTCCAAGGCTTGTGGAACCAGGATCTGTGAGGGTCAACCTCAAAGCTGCCCTTTTCTTTCTGCCAACCTCAAAGCTGCCCTTTTCTTTCTGCCGAGGTTAGGTTCTGACAGGGAGGCAACAGCAAATACAAGAGAAGATTGAACAGAACCGACGGGCACAAGAGGAATCCCTGAAACACAGGGAGCAACTTATTCAAAATCTCGAGGAGGCGAGAAAGTCAGCTCGTCGCGAGAAGGAGGAGAGTGAAGAACTGAAATCGGCCAGGAAGCAGGAGCTGGAAGCCCAGGTGGGACTGATCCCGAGGGCAGGAGGCAGTGGGCCTGCTGTGGGTCTCGCATCATCCTGGGACAGGGTTCAGAGGCCCTGGACTGCCTGGCAGGGCTTGCGTGCATTTGAGAACACAGTGCCCCTTTTCCATCCCAGCTGCAGTCCTCATCCTCGTGACTGGGGCTTCTTTCCCTCCATAGCCTCCATGTCGTATGGGTGAGGCCGGCACTGCTGTCTGTTCTCTTTACTCTGTCTGCTTCTGCAAATAGTTGGCTTCCTGGGGGCCACAGTTCTCTCTTCATTTCAGTCCTTGATACACAAGACAGAACAGTCGTCCAAACACCAGGCCACATGCCGAGCTTTTCATGAGTTACGTGCCACGCGTATAGCCTCCAGCTTTCCACAAGGTACACGCTACACATACAGGCCTCTCCAGCTTTGCACGGGGTACACGCCACGCGTATAGCCTTTCTAGCTTTCTACAAGGTACATGCCATGCGTACAGCCTTCCAAGTCCCGTGTGCTCCCGTCTGTTCCTTGGCACCTGCATTGCTATTGCTCAGCTGGATTCTCCAGTCTGGGTAGGACTGTGGGCTTACCCTCCTCATCAGAGGCAGGGCTCTGCCCTGTGGGCCTTGTCTCGGGGGTGACTTTGCTCTTGGCATCCAGGTTGCAGAACGTCGGCTGCAGGCATGGGAAGCAGACCAGCAGGAGGAGGAGGAGGAGGAGGAGGCCCGGCGGGTCGAGCAGCTCTCAGATGCCCTGCTGCAGCAGGAGGCAAAGACTATGGCCAAGCAGGGCTACCGGCCCAAGGTAGGAAGTCTGCCAGGAGACAGGCCAACACCGGCAAGACAGACTCTGCCCAGCCCCAGCTCCCCTGGGCCTGCTCATCGCCCTGCGAGGACTCTGCTCTCTGGCCATCCGGGTTATTCCTTGTTCCTCTTCTCTTGTATTCCTCTTTCCCCTGACCAGCAGGGAGCCCTGACGCAGGGGCTGTTCCAGTCCTTGGTTGGGCCTCAAACCTTGAAGTGATTTTGCTCTGGCCTCTGCCTACTAAGCTGCATGCCTGTCCACCCTCTTTGGGCAATCTAAGAAGAGCTGTGGCCACAGCTGCTGAGAGGGGTCAGAGCAGTAGGTCTAGGCTCCAGCTGCTGAGACAGCGAAGCCGGGTGAACAGGAGACCGGCCCCCCTCCTCCCTTCCCTCCCTACCGCCCTCCTCCCCTCCCTCCCTACCGCCCTCCTCCCCTCCCTCCCTCCCTCTTGTGGGTGTCCTCCTACTCCCCTCCCCTCTGTGGGTGTCCTCCTCCTCCCCTCCTGTGGGTGTCCTCCTCCTCCCCTC
>NW_012105919.1:512321-523680 GCF_000951045.1 Mandrillus leucophaeus
CCCTCCTGTGGGTGTCCTCCTCCCCCCCTCCTGTGGGTGTCCTCCTCCTCCCCCCCTCCTGTGGGTGTCCTCCTCCCCTCCTTCCCTCCTGTGGGTGTCCTCCTCCCCTCCTTCCCTCCTGTGGGTGTCCTCCTCTCCCCTCCCTGCCGTGTGTGTATCTGTTTCTCTGCCTCTCAGTGTCTTTGTTCCTGGACCTCTCTGCATGGCACCGTGGGGAGCACAGAGAAGCAAATGCTGCCTCCCCTGCCCTGAGGAAGCTGATGACTGAAGCACCCCGGCTGTTGGTTGTCCCCTCTGCCCTCCTTTACCCGGGGCCACCCTGACCTCCTGGTGCCTGGAGTGCATTCCCCAGGACACATGCTGCAGAATGAGGGCTGGCTCCCTCGTGGTCCGATGACACTGGGAAACGGAGTGAAACAGAATTAGAGCAGGCGTTCGCCATAGGCCACTTGCCCTCATATACTGACCCTCACAGGCACAGGGAACAGCGTTCTCTAAACCCACTTGGCCATGGATCAGTGAGAGTGTCGGGGTCAGGTTTCACAGGTCACATGTGAAAGTGTTTCTTAGGGCTAGTACTCAAAACTAAAAAGTTATCAAGTGCCTCATTTATGGCTTAGGGTCAGACTTTTTCAGCTGGAAATGAAACAGCTGTTTATATTGTTCTTTTAGCTTGTAGTTAAAACAAGGCTAATTCCTCATGCTCCAGATACTGCTGATCTGATCACTCTTATGTTTTCTTTCTTTTCTCAGCCTTATGGACATCCAAAAATTGCTTGGAACTGACTTCATGGGTACCATAAGCACAGAGAACAAGGGATGCTGAGGCTTCTGATCCCAGCCGCCAGGCAGTCTTACAGGGCTCTGTTACAGTCGGTGCCCGGGGCACTGTCGGGCGGCTCAGCAGTGCCTGCTCAGGTTCATCATTGAAAGCATCCAGAGTTTGGCCAGACATTAGGTGTTGTGGTCTGCAGCACCTGGTGAGAGGCCCTTTCATGCCTTTTTTACCCAAGCAGGGGTCTTTGATGGGCACGTGTTTACGGCGCTGCTGCATAATCTTGTAATATAACAACAGTTGCATCAACTCAAGGTCAATACTAAGAGCCACAGGTTGTACCTGTGATGGGGCATGTGGTTTCCTGTTGTCTCACCTTTAATTGTCAGCCTCCAGTGTTGACTCTAGAAATGTGAGGAAAGCTTTTCAGTTTTTAAAATTGCCATTTAAACTTAGTCTGTTAAAACCACCCTAGAGGTCTTGGTGCAGTGGATTTCAGAGTTTATTAATTTCGTGGTCCCAAAAGGATTACGTCTTTTGTATTCTGGAAGAAAAGAACTGTGAACAAATTAGAACCCTGAAACAGTCTGACGTCCGTGGACGCATTCCAGAAAGTGGCAAGAGATGAGGCTTTCCTCCTTCAGGAAGCATTTTGGTAGAATTTCCATGGAGCATTGTCTGTGAGTGACTGATCCCAACATGTATGTTACCAAGCCCCAAAAGGAACCTCAAGCTGGGTGTGGTGGCACGTGCCTGTAGTCCCAGCTACTCAGGAGGCTGTGGCAAGAGGATTGATTGAGCCCAGGAATTCGAGTCCAGCGTGGGCAAAAGAGTGAGACCCCATCTCTAAAACCTAAAAGGTACCTTAGACGGTCACCTGGTTGGCTAACCTTTTAAAGGCAGGGGTGTGACACGTGGGGCATCTAGTGTCTTGGGAATGTCTTGGCTACACGTAGCCTTCTGGGATATATGTGCCCAGTGGGAGAAGCACTGAGCCTGAAGAAACTAGATGAGACTCGGAACCACAGACCGGCCAGAAATCTCTCCCACTATTATATCAGCGTGGTACAGGTTGCCATTCATTTCTACAAACAGAAACAAGTTCCTCGCAGCAATAATATTATGACTTGTATTTTTACTATACTCTTCCTCTGAGGTTTAGTTTTCATCACATCGTGTTCAAGATTCCACATCTCCGTAAATTACAGCTAATTACAGGGCCTTGTTCCCTGGTTATTAAAAACCAGAGTTTATTAAAAATCCTGAGTCTAAGGGCTGCCTTATCTTTCACTTCCATTGTGCTGTAGAAACAGATTGAGCTGCAAACCATGTCCTTCATCTCTTGTTCATTTTCTTGCAACTCTTTGGCTCTGATCACCTGAGCAGTGCGTTTATCACGCATGCTCTCTCTTGCGTTCCTCGTTTCAGATTCCAGTAATTGTGAAATAGAATCCTGCTTCGACAGCACGGCTTCCTGGCTTTGTTACAGATTTTCTGATTGACTGCTGTAAAGTGCATTGTTGGTGACAGGCTTTTTACTGATTTAATCCACATCTCCCACATACAGGCTTGGCTGTTTTCTTTGATCACATTTTATAGGTTATATTCATTTTTCTTAGGAAAATGGTTTCTCCCTTCTTTCGATTGGAACCACAGTGAACTGAATTTAAACTTTTATTTTTGAAACAGGGCTTTGTTCTGGCACCCAGGCTGGAGTGTAACAGTGCAATCTCAGCTCACTGCAAACTCCACCTCCCACGTTCAAGGGATCCTCCCACTTCAGCCTCCCCAGTAGCTGGAACTATAGGTGTGTGCCACCAGTCCTGGCTAATTTAGTAGAGAAAGGGCTCTTGCCATGTTGCCCAAGCTGGTCTCGAACTCCTGGGCTCAAGTGATCCTCCTGTCTCAGCCTCTCAAAGTGCTAGGATTACAGGCATGAGCCACCATTCCTGGCCTGAATTTTTTTCTTTTTCTTCCTTTTTTTTTTTTTTTGATACAGAGTCTCACTCTTGTTGCCTAGGCTGGAGTGCAGTGGCGTGATCTTGGCTCACCGCAGCCTCCGCCTCCTGGGTTCAAGTGGTTCTGCCTCTGCCTCCCGAGTAGCTGAGATTACAGGCATGAGCCGCCACACCTGGCCAGTTTTGTATTTTTAGTAGAGACAAGGTTTCTCCATGTTGGTCAGGCTGGTCTTGAACTTCTGATTTCAAGTGATCCACCTTCCTCCTCTGTCTCCCAAAGTGCTGGGATTAGAGGCATGAACCACCACGCCCAGCCTAATTTTTTGTTTTTGAAGCCTGGTGGTAATCATTAGCATTAAAATTATGTTACACTGGTTCACTGCCCTAATTAAATGTTTCTGCTCTGCAGTGGTCCACAATAATTTGTTTTCTAAACTTAAAGTTTCCACTCTCTTACTATTTCTACTGTGGCCCATACACCTCTGGGCCCAGGGTATTTGCGTTTTGTATTTTTATTGTGTTGTAGTTACCGATACCTATATGGGTTTTATTGTTGCTAAGCACCTTTTTCTGCTGACTCGAAATGAGTAGTTTCTAGGTTATTCTTTGGCAGATTCTTCTACAAAGGTCCATTCCTTCAGTATAGATGGTGCTGAAACCACTGCTAGGAGATACTTCTTGCACTGATACAGAAGTGATGACTTGTCTGGGCACAGTGGCTCACGCCTGTAATCCCAACACTTTGGGAGGCCGAGGCGGGCAGATCACAAGGTCAGGAGATCAAGACCATCCTGGTCAACATAGTGAAACCCCGTCTCTACTCAAATACAAAAGGTTAGCCGGGCGTGGTGGCGCTTGCCTGTAGTCCCAGCTACCTGGGAGGCCGAGGCAGGGGAATTGCTTCAACTGGGAGGTGGGAGTTGCAGTGAGCCGAGATCATGCCACTGCATTCCAGCCGAGGCGACAGAGCGAGACTCCATCTCAACAGCAACAAAAAACCCTTGCTTTCTGTTCCTTGTTCAGCACACATTCTCTCTAGGGAAGGTACTAGGCCTGGAAAGTCACAGCTGACCATGAACAAGAGTCAGATGCTGGAATCGGACACACGGATGAGCAGACGTCACTGGCAGACACAGCCAGTGTGTCTCTCATGGGGCGGAAGAGATGTTTGTGCAATACATACAGTCTATACATCCGTATTTATGGATATGATTTTTTCATTGGGGTTTTTAGGTAGTTTTTGGTGTTCATAAAATAGAGCAATCATTTAAAAGATATTGTAAAGCCTTTAAAAACATTGGCCTTAGCAGTCCTTGATGACCTCGACTGAATTCAGCCATGATGCTCTGGAGTTGGATTTTAGGGAACTGATTTTACATTGTAATGTCTTCCTTTTAGAGGGATGTTTACTTGATGCCTTAATGTCACTCAGAACACAATGTCTACCTCAAAGGATACATCTGTGGTTTTTTCCAGCAGGTAGCTGGAGTTTTTTTACCGCTCTGGGTAGCTGATTGTGTAAATTCCCTATCATTCGTTTGTTCATGGTCACTTGTTTGGTTTCCGGTATTTTGTATTAAAATGGAGTTGCTGGAATCCTCCATGCCCATAACTTCCAGTGCAGGCATTCCAGGTGATCTCCAGCAAAATGACTGGAAATGGGCCACTTTCCACATTACAGCCATCAGGCTCACGATGGAAAAGCCTGGATTTATGTCAGCACGCTGCCTTGACGCTGCCCTAGAGCTGTTTTTCTCCTTTTCTCCCAGTTAACTGATCTAAACACTGCAGCTCCCTTTTCTTCATTTCCCCTAAACACCCCCTCTTCCATTTCCATCTAGAAACGCTTATAGTAGGAGGCTGGCGGGCGGGGGTGCCCCGTGTACAGGTGCTCAAGCTGTGCGGCAATGCAGTTCCTGCTTCTGAGACAAACCAAGAATCTGGCCCTAAGCAGCTGGGCCACCGATGCTGGCTTCCAGCTCACATGTACAGCTCTTGACCCATCGGGGTTGCTGATACACATGGGGTTCTGTGGATACTTTGCAGTTACTGTGGCCTCTGCTGGTTGTAATGGAGCAGTGCTAGTTTTCTGGGCCCAGGCCTCACCACACAGGCCCTCTTAGGTGATGTGAGCCAGGCCTCTGCCTTCTGCTGCCATCCTCACGTCAGTAACTCCTGGCTCTGCAGCTCTAGTCCAGATTCTGATGTCCCTACCACTTTGACATCTCCACGGCGCCTGAAGCTCAACACAGCCTAGACTAATGAGTGATCTCCCCCAAACCCCCATCAGAAAAAAACCCCAGACACATCTAGCCCTTCTCCAGTGTTCTCAGATAAGTGCCTGGTGATGCCATCTATTCTGCCAGTTGATTATGCCTTAGACCGAGGGCACTGGGTCCTGCTGGCCTCCTGAACCTGTGGCCATCCACTTTGCTTTCACGTCCACCCTTCCTGTCACCAAACCAGCCCATTTTTTTCTTCGTTGTGCAGAGACCATTTACAAACACACACCTGAAATGAGAATCGTCCACCTTCTTCAGTGGCCACTGCATTTAGTACTAAGAGCCAAATCCTTCCCTGGCCTACAAGGCCCTGTCCTGACCGGCCCTGCAGAGCTTTCCAGAAATGTACCGCTCTGCCTTCTGACCCAGGAGATAGAAATAACAGAATGGTACAAAGATGTTGTTCACAGCATTAATATGATAACAGCAACCGATAACCTAGATGTCCAACACCAAAAGGCTGTTTGAGCTTGGGATGTCATGCAGTGCATTAAAGTGGAATGGAAAAGTTATGGAGAAATGTTCCTCCCATATGAAAAAGTTAAGGCCAGCACTTTGGGTGGCCGAGGCAGGAGGATTGCTTGAGCCCAGGAGTTTGAGATCAGCCTGGCAACATAGTGGGACCCTGTCAAAAAAAAAAAAAAAAAAAAAGGCATGTTGGTTCGCACCTGCAGTCCCAGTTACTTGGGAGGCTGAGGCAGGAGGATCGCTTGAACCCGGGAGATGGAGGTTGCAGTGAGCTAAGATCACGCCATTGCATTCCAGCCTGGGCAACAAGAGCGAAACTCAGGAAAAAAAAAAAAAAAAAAAAAAGCATGGAGCTCAGAAGGCCATACTGTTTCTGCCAATAGGATGCTGCCCCGAGGAGTCCACCTGCCTGAGGTGGAACTGGCCATGGCTCTGCCTTTGGACTTGGACTTGAGCAGGATTTCCATTGTTTCTGGTGGAAGCAGGTCAACTCCCGGCTGCGCCTCATTCCCCAGCACTCCCTGGACTGGGAGGCTCTCCCTCAACTCTGGGGATGGGGTGGACCAGCCTGTGCCATGCCCTGAAGGGAGGCCTCTGCTTCTGGCAGCAGGCACAGGGTCGCTCCTTCCAGAAGGGCTGCCGTGGGGAAAGTCATTGTGCTTGTGAATGAGGCTCCTCGAATCACTCCAGCAGTTGAACTGGGCAGCGTCCTCCACACACACAGAGTTCAGAGTCTTACTTGAGCAGTGGTTACTGAAGATCTCAATTTGAAACAAACAGAAAAGACGAGAAATATTTGTGGCAGAAGTAAGGAATTGAAAGACAAAATACAAACCCGGCCACCCAGGCTCTATTCCTGTGAGCCTCCTCCCAAGTCGAGGAGAGGACCACACAGTAAGCAGCACCCCCAGGGGCCTCCCTGCTCTGACCCTCCCAGAAAAGAGGACTGGGAGGAGATGGGAACCCCCAAGTCTCTGCTCCACACCTCCTTCCCACCACACCCCTGCCAGGGTCGCAGCCGTTCCTCACCCTCTGCTGGTTCCAGAAGGCCTGCTCTCCTTGGCCTGGACGTCCACCTGTGCCAGTCGAGCCCTGGGGTTAAGAGTACAGGCTCAGTGCCCTCACTTGCTCCAACATGAACTGGGCTCCAAGGTCCGAGCCTCGGTTTCTCATCTGCAAAACAGGGGTGGTTTTAATTCCTACTTGTGAAGCCAGCTTTCATAACTGACTGGGAAATGCCCAGCGCACTTAGCCCAGTGGCTGCTCGGAGTGCAGGTGTCAGCTCAGCCCCTCTGGTCTGAAAGCAACAGGCCGGGCTGGGGAAGAACCTGAAGTGGGGTCCTGGGAAGGGGCGGTGGGAAGAGGGGAGCAGAGAACAGTTTGCATCCCCGGGCCCAGAGGCGAGGGCAGTTTTCATCCCCTGGCCTGGAGGAGAGGACAAAGGTACCACTCGGGCCTGGGGATGGAAATTGCAAAACCAAGTTAGACTTCAAAACGCCCCCATGAAGGGCCAGGCACGGTGGCTCACGCCTGTAATCCCAACACTTTGGGAAGCCAAGGTGGGAGGATCACCTGAGGCCAGAAATTCGAGACCAGCCTGGCCAACATGGCAAAACCCCATCTCTATAAAAAATACAAAAATTAGCCTGGTGCGGTGGCACGTGCTTGTAATCCCAGCTACTCAGGAGGCTGAGGCAAGAGAATTGCTTGAGCCTGGGAGTTGAGAGGTTGTAGTGAGCTGAGATTGCACCACTGCACTCCAGCCTAGGCGGCAGAGTGATAAAAAAAAAAAAAAAAAAAAGAAAAGTAGTGTGAAAAAGATGACGGCCGAGCACGGTGGTGCACGCCTGTAATCCCAGCACTTTGGGAGGCCGAGGCGGGCAGATCACCTGAGGTTGGGAGTTTGAGACCAGCCTGGCCAACATAGTGAAATCCCATCTCTACTAAAAATACAGAATTAGCCAGCCATGGTGGCGCATGCCTGTAGTCCCAGCTACTCGAGAGGCAGAGGCAGGATAATCGCTTGAACCCGGGAGGCAGAGGTTGCAGTGAGCCAAGATCGTGCCATTGCACTGCAGCCTAGGCAACAAGAGCGAAACTCCGTCTCAAAAAAAAAAAAAAAAAAGAAAAAGATGAATTGCTAACAGTAATTCATCTGGAGCAAGTAGACAGTCATCTTGGAAAATAATAAAGTGGAATCCCTCCCTATCTTTAAAAAAAAAATAGCACTCCTGTATGTAAAGTGTTCTGGGAGAGATGGGGCTCACAGGACTAAGCCAGGCCAAGAGGCCAGGGCTAGGTGAGTGGGGTTCTGAAGGAAAGGGCAGTGGAGAGCCAGGTCCAAGGGGGCCTGTGGGATGACACAAAGGAGGGGGAAGATGAGCCCCAAGAAGGGAAGGTAGGGGTTGAGTGAGAAGAGGGACTTTGGAGGAGGAGACGTGGTCTTTGGTGAGAACCCTCCTTTGGGAGAGAAATGAGGCTGAGAAGTTCTGAGCAGGTTTGAGTGGTTTGAGGAACTGGAGAGACAGCAGCTGGGGAGCTGTGAGCCCAGCAGGGGCCTGGGTGTAGGGCAGGACGGACGGTGGGGCAGGTGGAAGGATGAGGTGAGGGTCCAGGCCAGCCTCTTCTCATCTCCAGCAGCCCCTCCCTTTGGGATTTGGTGGGAATCTGACATACATACTTTGAACACAGCTGGAACCACCGGGCCTGGACTGAAGTGGAGCTGTGGCTCCTGGTTCCATGACTGGCTAGCAGACGCTGGGACCCCCAGAGTCCATGGACCACGAGGAGCTGTTCCTAGACAACATCATACTCCCAGCCTGCTGGACAGTGAGCCGCTCCTCAGATGGTCGCCGAGTGCACTTCTGCCCTAACAGCTTCAGGACATGGAGACTGCTGCGGCCACAGTGTTGTGAGCAAGGGGACAGGCGCTCAGACAGTCCTTCCAGTCGGCCATTCAACAAGCGCGAGAGAAGTCCAGGCGCCAGGGACTCAGCCGCCTGCTCGAGGGCCTCCAGGCTGTGAGGGCACCAGCTATCAGGGCTGTGAAAGGCATCTGTTTACGTAGCCTGTTGCCTACCTGCCCCCCATATCTAGACTCATGGGGAGGAACCTTTGAGGCACTGCAGTGCAGCCAGCCCAGCAGCACCAGCTCCATGTGGATGCCACCTTCCCCGACTCCACTGTTTTTTTTTTTTTTAAAACAAAGTTTTTTCAAATAAAGTCTCACCCTATCGCCCAAGCTGGAGTGCAGTGGTGTGATCTCGGCTCACTGCAACCTCTCCCTCCCAGGTTCAAGCGATTCTCCTGCCTCAGCCTCGAGAGTAGCTGGGACCACACCTGGCTAATTTTTGTATTTTTGGTAGAGACGGGGTTTCACCATGTTGGCCAGGCTGGTCTCGAACTCCTGACCTCAGGTGATCCACCCGCCTTGGCTTCCCAAAGTGCTGGGATTACAGGCATGAGCCACTGCGCCCAGCCCCAACTCCACTGTTGATGGTAGTGGCTGCTGCCGTTATGCCGACTGCAGCAGGGAAGCACAGCTGGGGCTGCACACGCCATGGAGCCACTGGGAGCCCTACCCCTTCTGGGTTGGAATGGGAGCTCCCCGTGCTTCTACAGCCACCAAAACCGCAGCTGCAGACCCAGGCCTCCTGCTCCAGGAGGGTGGGGCTACTGCCGCCCACACTGAAGTTGGGGATTTGAGCCTCTTTGTGCTCTTGGGCTCTTGGGGGAACCAAGAAGAGACAGGATCTGCCCTCCTGGGTGCAGCTGCAGCCACTGGACCTATGACCTCCTGCTCCATGAAGCAGGCAGGAGCTGGGGACAAGCAGGAGCCCTTCCTCTTCTGAGTTGGTGGGGCGGGAGCTCCTGGGTGCAGCTGCGGCTGCCCTCCCAAGTGCAGGACCTGGGTGTCTCTGCAACCTGCATCCTCGGGCGCCCCAGAAAGTACCCCCCAGTCTCTGCAGGCTCACGGGTGCCTGTTCCCACTGCTTGGCCTCTCTCGGCTCCCAGCACCCTCTCCCATCTCAGAGCAGGGTTGGGGCCAAGCCCTGGGGCCATGAATGGCAGCCGGAGGCAGACAGTCCTGGGTGGGAGTGGGCAGGGTCCCCAGTAAGGCCCTATCTACAGGCCAGGGGGGGCCTGAAGGCTGGGGACCAGGCTACCAGTCCTGCAGACCCGAGTGGGGACTTGTGGTACCTCTTCCGGGCCTGTGCATAGCCAACCATAGACCAATTGGCAGGCACTTCCTCCCCTCTGCGGGCCATGAGAGCCCCAGGCTCAGCCAGAGCAGGCCAGAGGATGGAGAGGGCAGAGAGATGACAACGGGACAACCAGCTGCAGAGAGGAGTGCTCTCTCTGCTGATAGCTGTAGCTGCAGACGATGGGACGACCAGTTGCAGAGAGGAGTAGTACCCTTTCCCCTGAGAGCTGCAGACAGCCTGCTGGCAGAGAGGAGCTGCGCTCTCTACTGAGAGCTTCACAGACCTGCAGAGACGTCCGAATGACTCGCCTGTGGAGAGGAGCCACCCTCTCCAGGGCCTCCTCTCTGCTGACAGCTGAACACTTGACAGGATGACCTGCCTACAAAGAGGAGCTGTTCTAACACTAAATAAAAATCTCGACCGGGCACGGTGGCTCAAGCCTGTAATCCCAGCACTTTGGGAGGCCGAGACGGGCGGATCACGAGGTCAGGAGATCGAGACCCAAGCCTGTAATCCCAGCACTTTGGGAGGCCGAGACGGGCGGATCACGAGGTCAGGAGATCGAGACCATCCTGGCTAACACAGTGAAACCCCGTCTCTACTAAAAAATACAAAAAAACTAGCCGGGCGAGGTGGCGGGTGCCTGTAGTCCCAGCTACTCGGGAGGCTGAGGCAGGAGAATGGCGTAAACCCGGGAGGCGGAGCTTGCAGTGAGCTGAGATCCGGCCACCGCACTCCAGCCTGGGCGACAGAGCGAGACTCTGTCTCCAAAAAAAATAAAAAATAAAAAATAAAAATCTTTAGCCAGGCAATGCGGCTCACGCCTGTAATCCCAGCACTTTGGGAGGCTGAGGTGGGTGGATCATGAGGTCAGGAGCTGGAGACCAGCCTGACCAACATGGTGAAACCCCGTCTCTACTAAAAATACAAAATTTAACTGGGCATGGCGGCACGCACCTGTAATCCCAGCTACTCAGGAGGCTGAGGCAGGAGAATCGCTTGAACCTAGGAGGTGGAGGTTGCAGTGAGCCAAGATTGCGCTGCTGCACTTCAGCCTGGCAACAGAGCTAGACTCTGTCTCAAAAAAAAAAAAAAAAAAAAAAAAAAAAATCTTCTTCACCCTTCACTTGTCTGAGTACCTCATTCTTCGAGGATGCAGGACAAGAACTCAGGCAAAGGCACTGGCCAGAGATTTCCAGCCAGAAAAATCGATACCCCAGAGATCCTGTAACACTGTGACTCTGCTGGGAAACACGCCCTGGTGGTGAAGAGGAATAAGGAGCATGACAACAACTGACACACTCTCCTTGGATGTGGGGCTCGGCCTCCTGGGCTATAAACTTCCTTATCTGAACAATGGGAAGAAACACTCACTTCATCCAGCTGTAGTGAGGATGAAATGAATGGATATGTGTCAAGAACTCAGCACAGGCTGGGCGTGGTGGCTCACGCCTGTAATCCCAGCAATTTGGGAGGCCGAGGTGGGCGGATCATGAGGTCAGGAGTTCAAGACCAGCCTGGCCAACATGGAGAAACCCCGTCTCTACTAAAAATACAAAAATTAGCCAGGTGTGGCGGCAAGCACCTGTAATCCCAGCGATTTGGGAGGCTGAGGCAGGAGAATCACTTGAAATCAGAAGGTGGTGGCTGCAGTGAGCCGAGATTGCACCA
>NW_012105919.1:523730-545563 GCF_000951045.1 Mandrillus leucophaeus
AAAAAAAAAAAAAAAATTACCCGGGCATGGTGGCATGCACCTGTAGTCTCAGCTACTTGGGAGGCTGAGGCAGGAAAACTGCTTGAACCTGGGAGGTACAGGTTGTGATGAGCTGAGATCACGCCACTGCAGTCCAGCCTGGGCAACAGACTCTGTCTCAAAAAAGAAAAAAAAAAAAAAAAGAACTCAGCACAGTGCCTGGTGCAGGGGAAATGTCAGCTAAAATTATATGACTCTCCTACACTAAAACATGTGTAAAAGCAGAAGCCAAGGAGCTGTGTGGTGGGAAAGGCCTGGAAATGGTCTACAGCAGAACTTCGCAGAGTGTGGTCCCTGGAACCTGTTAGAAATGCCTACTCCTGGGCCCCACCCCAGAGCTGCTGAACCAGACTATAGGGGCTCGGCCTGGTGAGCCTGCCAGGGTTCCAGGAGGCCTGCTGTTGACTCTTTTGAGCCTCCTGCCTGAGGAGGTTGCTCTGGGTGTGAGCTGTGTGAGCCACTGGTCCTAAGCCTGCACAGACGTCCCCTGGACAAGCAGGATCACAGCGAGGACGTGGCGTCTTTCCGACTTCTCACTTGGAAAGCACCCGTGGTGCTCAGGCCCTACCCCACCCTTCTTCCATTTGGGAGAAGAGTCCCAAGTCACCTAACCAGAGAACAATCACTGGTGACCATGGGCAGCCCTGATGAACCCCCATGCAAATCTATACCAGTTTCCCCTAGGAACCTGCACAGAGGGCCTTTCTCTGAAAATAATAATACAAAAGACCAGTGGTTTTAAGACACTGAACTTGCCAGGCGCGGTGGCTCATGCCTGTAATCCCAGTACTTTGGGAGGCTGAGGCAGGTGGATCACGAGGTCAGCAGTTTGAGACCAGCCTGACCAACATGGTGAAACCCCATCTCTACTAAAAATACAAAAAAATTAGCTGGGTGTGGTGGCAAGCACCTGTAATCCCAGCGATTTGGGAGGCTGAGGCAGGAGAATCACTTGAAATCAGAAGGTGGTGGCTGCAGTGAGCCGAGATTGCACCACTGCACTCTAGCCTGGGCAATAAGGGCAAAACTCCATTTCAAAAAAAAAAAAAAAGCACTGAACTCAAGTCAGGACCCCATCACCTGTTAGGAAGAAGTGAGGGCATCTGTGCTGGGCTGGCTTTCACGGCATTTAAAAAATTAAAGTTAGGGGCTGGGCACAGTGGCTCACATCTGTAATCCCAGCACTCTGGGAGGCTGAGGTGGGTGGATCACTTGAGGCCAGGAGTTCGCACCGGCCTGGGTAACATGTTGAAACCCCGTATCTAAAAATACAAAAAAATTAGCTAGGGGTGGTGGCGCATGCCAGTAATCCTAGCTACTTGGGAGACTGAGGCACGAGAATCACTTGAACCCAGGAGATGGAGGTTGCAGTGAGCTGAGATCATACCACTGCACTCCAGCCTGGGTGACAGAGTGAGAACCTCTCTCCAAAAGAAAAAAAAAGTTAAATTTAGGGAATAAATGCATTATAAGATGCATGGAACTAACATCTTGATGCAGGGTTTAAAGAAAGCTATTTGCACCGGGTGCGGTGGCTCACACCTGTAATCCCAGCACTTTGGGAGGCCGACGCGGGTGGATCACCTCAGGTCGGGAGTTCAAGACCAGCCTGACCAACATGGTGAAACCCCGTCTGTACTAAAAATACAAAATTAGCCGGGTATGGTGGCGTATGCCTGTAATCCCAGCTACTTCGGAGGCTGAAGCAAGAGAATCACTTGAACCCAGGAGGCGGAGGGTGCGGTGAGCCGAGATCATGTCATTGTACTCCAGCCTGGGCAACAAGAGTGAAACTCCATCTCAAAAAAAAGAAAGCTATTTGCTAAGCACAGAGGAAGAAAAAGATAGTCATTACTGTAAAACTGCTGGAGCCCCAAAGCATATGAAACACTGCATCTCACTAATAATGGCGTTTTGGGAGAATTTCCTCAGACCTTTTACAGAGTATCTGGAAACATCAACGAAGTGATGGGGAGCACAGCATTACCACAAACACCTTTGTAGAGCCTGTTTATTGCATAACTACCAGGCACAAATTCCAAAACGATTTTACAACACTTAAAGGGCACAATAATTACAGGAATAGAATGTACAATAAAAAGTACAGAATAATGAGTGACAGGGATCAAACACGTTAGAATAAAAGGCATCTCAGTTTTCCTATGCAGCATTTTCTTTTCTAGGAACACACGTTACCTTCAACCAGGACAAGGAAAGAAAGAAAATTATACTATTGGAAAGCTCATGGGTGCCACTGAGGACAAAAACAGGTGAGTTTTGCTCTCGATTCTGCAACTGAATCGTTTGAGGAGCCGTGCACAGCTCCTGAGTTGTGCATTTAGAATTCCGATTACGTGAAATGCTGTGTTTGATCTTTGGGCCCAATTCACTGTTCTTTGGCAAATAAGAACTATTTGCATTCCAAGGTAGATGACGATTTCTGTGAAAGGAGCTTAGGGGTACAGCTGTTTCCTTCTGTTCAGCCAAGTGCCAGTTTCATAAAGTGCACCTCTGCCCTATCGGCTTCGGGGGAAGGGTGAGATATGGGGAGGAAGGGATCATTGAGAATACAGGGTGAACAAAACGATGTTACCGAAGGTAGACATTGCTAGTGCAAGGTACGGAATCCATGTGCAAAAGGTGGCTGGAACAAATGTTCAGACAAGGTGCGATTTGCCAACAGGAGCAGAGAACTCTGACACCAGATCTCAGATGAGGCTCAGGAAATGGGCGGGGTACATAGGGAGAGGACGACCTGCAACCCTCCAATGGCCGCATCATTCCACCGGGGAACTTCTGTTTGGAGTTTTGGCACCGTGGGCTAACCGAGCACTCTTCTGAGATATTCTTATAACTGGAAGTGCTTCGTTGGTCCCCATGTTCCTTGACTTTCTCTAGGGCCACAAAGACAACATCCTCTACTGCAGGTCCTCAAACGTTCCAAGGAAAACACTGCTTCACCTCCTGCAGACAGCTCATTTCCCAGAAGCCTCTACAGAAGCCCCTACAGAAGCCCGTCCTCCCTGGGACAGCAGGGGCAGGGGTTTGCAAGAAAAAGGAGGATCAGCTAAGTACACGAAGCCTGCAGAAAAGGCTATCAGATGGCGCCTGCACTTAAGGTAGGAGGCCCCTTTCTAGAAGGCATCCCAGGAGCAACCAACAGCAATGTGGCACTTAGGGCTGTGGGACAAACAAGTGGAAGAGTCTTCTGGAGATGTGGACCCTTTTCCCATGCTACTCACAGTGTAGCAAAACGCAACAAAAGCATCCACACACGATGACTTAGTAAAGCAAGCACCGTCGGGGTGCTACTTTCGTGACAGCATACGGTCAAGCTATAAAGGTGTGCGTGAAGCAGTCCTGTGAAAATAGAGGCTTAGTTATTAGCATGTATTGAGGCAACTTGTACTTTGATTCTTGTGTCTTCTTCACATGTGTGAATGACCACTATGGGACAGAACATATGGGTAAAAACAGGAGCGACAGCAACATAACACACAGGGTAGGCCGGCTCCATTATGGGTAAGACTCAGAGGCTGCTCCAGGTGTGTCTGGGGAAGCCAGGCCTTCACACTGCACAGCTTACAGGGCCCTGGGGTGGGGACTGTGAGTTGTCAGCCTAGAGGACACAGCTCACCTGCACATGGCCTCTGAAAATGTTCAAATTGGTTGCCAGCATTTATAAATGGAGAGATGGCACTGAAAAAAAATCTAGGTTTCTTGTCTCTTGAAAAATCAAAGCTGTGGCCATCCTAGGCCCACTTTTCCACATGGCAACAGGAGTAGAGCTGGGGGCTACTGCCCTTACCGGGTGGGCCATGGGCTCCCTGTAGTCCCCTCTGCCCTACTGCCATGTACCTGGCTCCCTTCACTCATCCACATCACCAGCCCTAGGCCAGGGTCTGAACCACACACACAGAATGGCTGCAGTAAGCAGGAATGGGAAGAGCTTTCACATTCAGAACAAGAAGGGGCTTTTTAGTAACTAAAAAACAATCTGAGCATGTTCCAGCACTTCAACCTTACTCTTTCAGAGCTTTGGGGTAGCAGGCAGCCAGCTGAAAGCACACTCTCTAAGGAATTCTTGAAAGTTGATGTCTAATTTTTTTTTTTCCCCCGAGACGGAGTCTTGCTCTGTTGCCCAGGCTGGAGTGCAGTGGTGCGATCTCGGCTCACTGCAAGCTCCACCTTCTGGGTTCCTGCCATTCTCCTGCTTCAGCCTCCCAAGTAACTGGGACTATAGGCGCCTGCCACCACGCCCAGCTAATTTTTTTTTTTTGTATTTTTAGTAGAGACGGGGTTTCACCATGTTAGCCAGGATGGTCTTGATCTCCTGACCTCGTGATCCGCCCGCCTCGGTCTCTCAAAGTGCTGGGATTACAGGCTTGAGCCACCGCGCCCGGCCGTTGATGTCTAATTTTTAAGTACTCATGAGGTGATGGAGGAGAAACTAACTCAGATGACTACGATACATCTTTCCTTATAAGAAGTCCTTAAAGATGACGAAAAATGTGAAGCAACTCATCTGAGAAAACTGTAAGTGGTCAGAGAAGCAAGCTGACTTTTGGATGAAAGGTGCAACACAATGTCAGGGAATAGGTGATTTCTTTTCCCTACAGTTCACGGTAGTGATACCTGAATGGGTGGCACAAAATGAGTTCTGGCGTGTTAGACTGACGCTTCTCTTTGCTGCGGGTTTTGAACAAACTGCCTGGCTTACAGGGATGAGGGAGAGCACCTGACAATGGGTGGTGATGTGCGTGGAGCTCCTACCCTGAACATGGCTTCATGAGATGTCCCGTGGCGGGTCAATGCTTTATCTCATTCCATGGGGCCTTCAAGATGACAAGAAAATATCAAGAGATAGGAGCTTGAGATAACAACATTAAATAACAAAACATTTAGCAGGGTAAAACACTGAGAAGAAATGGATCAATTCATTGTTTCCTCCCAAGAGAGACTGTGACACTAGTTTTAAAAAGTGGCAAAGTTCTTTCTCTACATACATGCTTGGAGATACCCCAAGCTTAGAGATTCTGAGTAGGCCAGGAAATTCACTTATTGCACGATGCTTGGTAGGGAACAAATGATGTTGATTTTTTGTTTTTTAAACCGAACTCTCTCAAGAAAATGTTTTATGAAAAATTTCATTTATAGTTTTAGCCATAGGCAGGGAGTTTTAAGGGATGGAAAAGTTTTCACAAACTTTAGACAATGAAACTATTCTTTTGGATGTATGTGATCAACTCGACAGTTATTGACAACACAACTGAACATCAGAAACTAAACCAGCAAATAGGCACAAAATAAGGCAAGTGGGTTAAATAGTTGAAAATTGGTTAGAAAACATGCAAAAATAATACTGAGTTTTCTTTTAAAAAGTTTTAAACCATCATTAAATGTTTCTTTTTGTAGAAATCTGAAGAGTTCTGTGTCTGAATTTGAAATTGGACTTTATAAAGCCTAGAAAACAGAGGAGGCGGCACCCTGCCCTTGTCAGTTGTTGTTCTCTTTGGTGGTGATGGTTACCAGCTGCTTGGCAGCCTTGGCGATGTCGTACGCACACTGGATGACCTGCTGAGTGACCAGCTGGACGTCTGTGGGTGAGCCGGGGTCCCCTGGGAGGGTCTTTTTGCACTCTGACTGCAATCGGTAGGCACTGGACGTCAGTAAACGAAGGGAAGTCCTCACCATGTCAGACTTGGGTTTCTAAAAGGAAAAAGACAACCATTTACCCTGAACTGCAGGGCAGACATCCAAAACCAGGGGACAAACATTCTTCTAAAGCAAACCAAGCTGCTCCCGGAGTGAAAGGCAGTTTGGTCCTGCCCTTTCTCAATGGGGTGCTTTACACACTCCAAGCATCACAGCCCACAGCGTAAGAGATGCTGAAATATTCTGATTCAAAGGTCAAAGTGCCTGCAGGGTAATTTTAGTAGTATGTGGTATTTTGAGGTAGTTTTTGAAAAATATTAATCCATGTGGGTAAAATATTCCAGAAAATCCTATAAATTAAAAAATTTTTAAATTTGCCTTTTAGCACATGACTTGTAGATCCTTGTCTTATTAAATCAGCATTCATGCAGAACAAAAATATTTCAAAGCTCTATACGACTGCATATTTTAAAACTGCATATGCTACAAAAAAGCTAATATAATATACAGGTCATAAAGAATTTCTTGCTGTTCATTTAAAAGGATTTAAACCAAGTGAGTAGCAAGTGACTTACTTTGGGGAATAATGCTGCCATTTCTGTAACAGCTACGTGTATCCTCTCTGAGCAGGGAATATAACTGCAAGAATATTGAAGAAGTTACTCAATGACAGTAAAAATGATTCGGAGGCAAAGAGTACTCAAGTGCTAGGACAGATTGTGTTTATATTCCCTTCATGAAGGGACTGGTGCTGCAGCCAGCCAGCTGTGCATCCCACACCACCAGAGGGCACATGGTTATAAAGCAGGACTCCCATTGCTTCCTGAAAGTTCAATCTGCTGCAAAGCCTCCAGGTATGAAATATGGCAACATACACTCCTGATCAAGTAAGGCCATACAACAGTACAGAAGCATAATTTACCCCTCCTCATGTCCACTTCTCATGTGTTTCATTGTCCTGATTTCTAGAAAGAGAAAGGATTTCCATGCAAAAGGCCACAGAAGTGAAAAATAAAGGACTGAAAAAAATCCTTAAAATTAGAACTGGAGCCTCTCAATAGCCGGAACTTCAGGTATGCGCCGCCATGCCTGACTGATTTTAAAATATTTTTTTGTAGAGGAGTCCCACTATGTTGCCCAGCCTTGTCTTGAAGTGATTCTCTTGCCTCAGCCTCCAGAGTGCTGGGGTTACAGGTGTAAGCCACAGTGTCTGGCCCTTTCCCCATTTTTTAAACCATGAAGTTGGCTTCTGAATAGATTGTCATAAGCAACTTATGTACTTCACCTTTGTAATAAATCTAGTTTCAAAACTATTATAATTAAAACTGTTGGTTGGGCATAGTGGCTCACGCCTGTAATCCCAGTATTTTGGGAGGCCGAGGTGGGCAGATCACCTGAGGTCAGGAGTTTGAGACCAGCCTGAACAACATGGTGAAACCCCATCTCTACTAAACATACAAAAAAATTAGCTGGGCGTGGTGGCACATGCCTGTAATTCCAGAGTAGGAGGCTGAAGCAGGAGAATCACTTGAACACGGGAGGCAGAGGTTGCAGTGAGCCAAGATCATGTCACTGCACTCCAGCCTAGGGGACAAGAGTGAGACTCCATCTCAAAAAAAAAAAAAAAAAAAGACTGCCTACATTTTAAATTAAACCATTACATTTCAAGAAAATGTTTATATTATCCAAAAATGCCTTCATGGGAAATCTTGACTTTTACCTTTGTGAACAATTACAATCATAAACCATGTAATAACAAAAGTTCCAACGTATAAGGAGTTAACTTGTAAATATGAAGGGGCAACAACCCATCTGGTCACACAGATTTCAGAAAGAGAAAAAAGCAATGTCCACAGCTGTCACGTGTATCATGCATACTAATAAACTGTGTGTTAATATCACAGTGACTGAGAACTACACTGAAGAGTTTTGTTTTTTTTTCTTTTTTGATACAGAGTCTCGCTCTGTCACTCAGGCTGGAGTGCAATGGCTCACTGCAACCTCCGTCTCCCGGATTCAAGCAATTCTCCTACCTCAGCCTCCTGAGTAGCTGGGATTACAGGCTTGCGCCACCATGCCCGGCTAATTTTTGTATTTTTAGTAGAGATGGGGTTTCACCATGTTGGTCAGGCTGGTCTCCAACTCCTGACCTTATGACCCACCCGCCTCAGCCTCCCAAAGTGTTGGGATTATAGGCGTGAGCCACTGTGCCTGGCCAGTGAAGAGTTTTATATTCTGTTGGTTATGGTTTCATTTTTGAGAAATACGATTCACCCTTTCCTCCTGCTACAGAGAAGGAATCTTTCCTAAGGCCATCTCTCAAAAGCTCACTCATTATGAACTATTTGGGGAAGTCCTCGACAAGACAGAAAAGCAAGCACACCCAGATTAATGAGGAAGCCCTTCTTCTCCTCCTCCTCTAACAGGAGTCCATGTTCACAACTTCATTCACATTGGTATCTTTCCTCAAAAAGGTTTTCGTGCATAGTATGTCATAATCCCTGAATCGTATGTATGTCTGTGTGAGGGCAGGAATGAGGCTGGAGGCCCAGGAGACCAGACTTCAGGAATGTCAGGGGCTGGGGCTGCATACATGGATCAAGAAGAGAAAACGAGAAAAAGGCATGGGTTTAATTTGTACAATTCAAGATTATAAATAAAAGCATCTCGGGTATCTAAGTATCCACAAATTTTAGTATAGCATTGAACAATTTATGAAATATAAATTCTCTAGACCAATTATGGTTTTAAACCAAAAGAATGAGCTAATGATTAAAATCTCTGCATCATTCTCTCATGGTCTTAAAAAAAAAAGGAAATCAGATCATGGTATGTGTTGTTGAATGGATTTGTACACTTTAAACAAAGAAAGGAAAAAAAAAAAAGGAACTTCCCAAATTGTACCAAGCACCATATTGCATCTTTGAAGCCAGAAATGGCCTCAGGGCAGATATTTATATTTTTGACAACGAGAGCAACATAAGGCAAGCACGTTTTAGTTTGAAATACAAGCACAGCACTTCTGAACTAGAGGAAATGAAAAGCGAAGCACATCGACAAACGGAGTCACAGTGCTTAGGAAGGAAGTGTTATTGAATCATCATTACATTAAACGCTGTCAAAAACTTTGGCCAAGCATGGTGGCTCAAGCCTGTAATCTCAGCACTTTGAGAGGCTGAGGTGGGCAGATCACTTGAGATCAGGAGTTCGAGACCAGCCTGGCCAACATAGTGAAACTGTCTGTACTTAAAATACAAAAAAATTAGCTAGGCATGGTGGTGGGCGCCTGTAATCCCAGCTACTCGGGAGGCTGAGGCAGGAGAATCACTTGAGCCAAGGAGGCAGAGGTTGCAGTGAGTGAGATCATGCCACTGCACTCCAGCCTGGGTGACAGAGTAAGACTCTGTCTCAAAAAAAAAAAAAAAAAAGGCCTTTGGAAAGCCATGGGACACTGCTTTCTGTAATCAATTATGTCCAAAAGGTGTGGTATGAAGAGGATGCCTGGGAAAGGAGGAAGAAGCCAAATCATTAGACAGTTGTTATCAAAGGAGGCTAAAAAGTTATGCGGGTTTCTCTTTTTCTCTGAGGAGCTTCCAGCAGTCCCTCCAAAAGACTAACTCTTATCTTTCAATAAACATGGCTTATTCCCCTCTTTCCTAGTGGGAAGTAAGGACACTGGGAGATGTGTGAGCCATATAAAAAAGGAGAAAGGGGAGGTTGACCCAGTAGTGCCAGGACTACAAAAGGGAATACAAAGGCCCAGATGCATGTCTGTGTGGAAGAAGAAAACAGAGAGAAGAGTAAACAGCACAGCATCCTTTAAACACTTTTTTCTCATGCAAGGCATGAAGAAAGTTCTTCACTGAAGTCCTAAACTTTGCTGACCTAATGAAAAGAATGAGATTGTTCTTGGGTTTGACTGAATTCTGCTGGTTTAGCTAATGTTTTATGAGTGTCTACATCCTGCCAACCATGGGAAGCTAGGATGTTACCCCAAGCAGTTTGCAACTCACTGGAAGTTCTTAGAGAATTCACTCTCAAAGAACAAAAGGCTAAGTTGGAGCAAGAGCCATTCCCTTCCTCCGGGTAAGAATTAACCACAGGACGTGTTTCTGGTCAGAGTAAGCAGCCTCCTCTCTCATGCGCAGGGATGGATTTGGGTGATGATGAGATCAACTTTATTTACTTTGAGACAGAGTTTCGCTCGTGTTGCCCAGGCTGGAGTGCAGTGGCATGATCTTGGTTCACTGCAACCTCTGCCTCCAGGGTTCAAGAAATTATCCTGCCTCAGCTTCCAGAACAGATGGGACTACAGGCACATGCTGCCCACGCTTGGCTAATTTTTGTGTTTTTCGTAGACATAGGGTTTCACCATATTGGTCAGACTGGTCTCAAATTCCTGACCTCAGGTGATCCACCTGCTTCGGCCTCCCAAAGTGCTGGGATTACAGGCGTGAGCCAGTGTGCCCAGCCCAGGATACCTTTTGTGTCAGCAGCCTTGTCCCTAGCCAGGCCAGGGTATAGCTGTGGCCAGAAGCAAGGTGTAAGGTAGCTCCTTTCCCCCTCTACCTAGAATTAGCGCTGTCGCCACCCTAACTATGCCACAATCCTATTTCTAGAAGCACTTATTTTCGGAGCTTCATAACAAGATGAAAAAAAAGAAAATACCACGTAAATCAAACAAAACAAACCAAACCAAAATTGACATTGTTCTTAAGCCTGTTAATGTAGACTTAGGTTTTCAATGACCTTGATGTCAGCATGCAAGGAACAGCTGCCATTGGGAATAGCTGCCATTGGGAATGTGGGCATCATCCCTTTCTGGGCGCATAACACATGCTCTGCCAAAGCAGGGTCTTCAGTCCTGCTTACCTGTCATGTTTATTTTCTTGGGCTGCTCTTAAGAGCTCCTGTATGTTTTTGGTGATCTGTTCAGTCTTCCTGATGACATCTTCGGTACTAGGGAGAGTGGGGCTTGGGGCCACGTGGGGTTCTGCTGTGTCTGGTACCAAGCCATCACCTGGCCACACCATACTTCTTTGCCGTCCCTTTCGGCTTGACCTGTGAACATTAAAGATGCAGTTAAATACAGCAGGTGCTTATTAGCTGCTCCTCTGCTTCTAGGAGCCACTTTGTATGCACCAGCTAAATGCATGAGCAGGCTGGTCTCGTCATTTCCTTTATCCTGTCTAGCAGGAGACTCACGGTAAGGCTCTAAAATGGGCTATTTCACTCTACCATAGGGCTGGAAGTGTTTGCTCTCATGGGAAGGGTGAAGGAGGGGAAAAGGGAGGGAAATACCTGGGGCGGGGAGAGTGTGTGGTTATAAAGCCATTCCCAGGTGAGCCAATTCCTTGGGTACAAATGCGGAATGTAACCTAGTGTTGTCTTCGTGATGAAGGAGGGTAATGACTTTAAACACACTACAGACAGCTAAAGACACATAACATGCTGGTACAAAGAAAAAGACCTTTCAGCAATGTGAGATGACAAGACATGCAAACTATGAGCATATACTTGAATATTTTAAGACTTTATGAGTCTGAAAATAGAGAAAAGGGGTGTGTGTGGTGAACTGCTTCTGCTGGCCCTGGGGGCCCCTCCCCTGGCACACTCATCCTGTGGATGTACCCCATGCCATCTGGCTCCATGTCGTTGGGAGTGTTGTCGTAGTCACTCTCAGGTGTGCTGTTCTGCTTCTCCAGCCTGGATGCCTACAAGAAAGAAGAGGGACCCTCATGAGTTGGTAACATGAGACCCTTCTCAGGAGTCTTCCCTAGGAACTGTTACCTATTAGGCTATTGGCCTTCACATCCCAAATCTCATTTGGGACAGGGGCCAACTCTCTAGTGAAAATTCAGTAAAAGATGAACATTGGATCCAGAAATGGCCTCTTTCCTTCTTTGCACCATTTTCTTCTTAGCTCAGTGGCTACTCCATAATCACATCCTTGGTACAAACTAACAGACATGCAAGGCAACACACCCTCATTTAGTTCTCAAATTTATAACATAATGAGATGTAGTTAAAATACAGGCAGGGTGTGGTGGCTCATGCCTGTAATCCCTGTATTTTGGGAGGCTGAGGCAGGATGATTGCTTGAGGCTAGGAGTTTGAGACCAGCCTGGGCAACATTAAAAAAAACAAAAAAAAAAACATAAAAAAACCCCAGCCAGGCATGGTAGCATATACCTGTAGTCCCAGCTCCTCAGGAGGCTGAGGGAGGATTGCTTGAGCCCAGGAGTTCAAGATTGTATTGAACCATGATCGCATCACTGTACTCCAGCCTGGGCAACAGAGTAAGACCCTGTCTCAGAAACAAACAAAAAAAATCCCGGCACTTATATGACCACAGACCTTCAGCATTGGAAGTCACCTTCAGATTATCTGATTGAACCCCATATGAGAAAATGAAGGGCCAAAAAAGCTGCGTGGCCCACCAAAGGCTACAAAGTCTGCAGAAAAACAGGACCAAGCACCAGGTCTCCTGCCTCCTGCTACCTCCAATATTTCATGCCTGGGCTCAAATCTACCCCTTAAAATGTAAAGATTCGGTACAACTGTGGCAATCAAAAATGGGATATAGATTCAAAAGAGGAATCCTAAAAATGTTTTGAACAAATGCCAGCACTGCTAAACACAGGATCTTCTAGGGTGACGAAATTCGAAGGGGACTTTATTCCTTCGAAGGGAACTATGTTCTGAGTATTTCATGAACGTTATTTTCCCTCAGTATTTATTTCACCCATAACACTTGAGAATTTCTTTGGAACAGAAATCAGTGGAGGCTAATTTAAAACCTAAACCAATTACCTTATAAAATACAAGTGTGAGCTATTTCTAGCTTTACTCCTTGAATTTCATCCAAGTTAATCAAAACATGTGACTAAGAGAGTTTTATTGATGCTGCAATAAAATGTGGCTAAGGACACAGATGTAAACTAAGAGCTTTGTTTAAACACATGGAAACCCTATAGCTTTATCCAAAAGAATGGCTACTTTTGAGTAAGTTGGTTTAAGAAGGTCTACATGGCCAGGTGCGGTGGCTCGCACCTGTAATCCCAGCACGTTGGGAGGCCGAGGTGGGCAGATCACTTGAGGCCAGGAGTTTGAGGTTAGCCTGGGCAACATGGTGAAATGTCATCTCTACTAAAACTACAAAAATTAGCCAAGTGTGGTAGTGCACACCTGCAGTTCAGCTACTTGGGAGGCTGAAGTGAGAGGATCTCTTGAGCCTAGGAGGCAGAGGTTGCAGTGAGATGAGATCACACTACTGTACTCCAGTCTGGGTGACAGAGCTAGACCCTAACTCAAAAAAAATAAAAAAATAAAAAAATAAAAAAACCAAAACCCCCCCCACAAAACTACGTAAAGCCTGATTGTTGCTCCTTACTGATAACACCTGGTGGGTACAGGCAAGGCAGCTGGACCCATGTGGAGGAGTCCCCCTTATTCACACCACACTTTGTTTGCTATCCCCATAGACTCTCTTTCTGCTCCCAGGGCACATGTTCTTTTCTCTGCCGGCTGAGTTCTTCCATCCACACCTCCACACATGCTCTGTTTAGTTCCCAGCCACTCAAATACAAGACACTTGCTGTGGGCTCCTAAAATTCACTATGAACTTGTGCATCCTGCAGCCACTCAAATCCATTTGGCAAATGATTAAATGTTGGCTTGGAGCCATATGGGGAGTTTGTAAAGCTAATTTCTGTAGAATCTATAACTTTGGTGATTCCTTTGTTTATATCTCCTACCAATAAGTAGTTCTGCTTCTCTTGCTGCCTTGTTTTGATCTGGCTTTATGAACAGTCAATGAGTTTGGCTCCTAGAAGTCTATAGCAGGAAGATCATGGGCAAGCACTGTGGTCTTCCAGAGATGAGCTTAGAAAACCAAAAAGAAAGAAAAAAACCCAAAACCCTTCTTATCTTGTCACAGGGAATGCCTAACTTTTCTTTTTCTTTTCTTTTTTTTTGAGGTGGAGTTTCACTCTTGTTGCCTAGGCTGGAGTGCAATGGCGTAATCTCGGCTCACTGCAACCTCTGCCTCCCAGGTTCAAGCAATTCTCCTGCCTCAGCCCCCCGAGTAGCCGGAATTACAGGCATGCGCCACCACACCCAGCTAATTTTGTATTTTTATTAGAGACGGGGTTTCACCATGTTGGTCAGGCTGGTCTCAAACTCCTGACCTCGGTTATCTTCCCGCCTCAGCTCCAAAAGTGCTGGGATTATAGGTGTGAGCCACTGCACCCTGCCAACTTTTTTTTCTTTTCTTTTCTTTTTGAGACAGGGTCTCACTCTGTCGCCTAGGCTAAGTGCAGTGGTACAACCTCAGCTCGCTGCAGCCTTGACCTCCCAGGCTCAAGCGATTCTCCCACCTCAGCTTCCTGAGCAGCTGGGACCACGGGCATGTGCCACCACGCTCGGCTAATTTTGTACTTTTTTGTAGAGACAAGGTCTTACTATGTTGCCCAGCCTAGCCTCATAATCCTGAGCTCAAGTGATCCTCCAAGTTTGGCCTCCCAAAGTGCTGGGATTATAGATGTGAGCCACCACACCTGGCCCCAACTAAATTTTAAGTTTTATTTTGGTTTTTATATATACATCCACACAGAGGTATGTGTGTGTATACATATACACATATATCAATAGATAAAAACTTGCATTTACGTAATTATACTGAAAAATGTGCCCAGAGCTGCTCCAGTGGAAAACAAACTAGAAACAGAATTAAACCCAGAAAATTCTACATATTTATAATGAATCTTTTTTATTTATTTATCTGGAGACAGAGTCTCGTTCTGTTGCCCAGGTTAGAGTGCAGTGGCACGATCCTGGCTCACTGTAACTTCTGCCTCCCAGGTTCAAGCGATTCTCCTGCCTCAGCCTCCCAAGTAGTTGGGAGTATAGGCGCCCACCGCCATGCCTGGCTAATTTTTTGTATTTTAGTAGAGGCGGGGTTTCAATGTGTTGCCCAGGATGGTCTTGAACTACTGAGCTCAGGGAATCTACCTGCCTCGGCCTCCCAAAGTGCTAGGATTACAGGCATGAGCCACCACGCCTGGCCTTTATAATGAATCTTTTTGCCTTCCCCGATGAAATGTGATAATCGCAAATCAAATGCATTACCCTCAATGATCAAAAGTACCAAGTTGCATTTAAACATTTTAGAAGAGCAGTGACTCATATACCTAATAAATGCATTTGGTAAATGTTTCTCAAGTATGGAAAACAACATATAGCAGCAACCACCCAGGAAATCAGTTACTTACACGTTAGTTAAGTCCTTCATCGTTGTCAACAAAAGCATATGTACAGAATTTCAGTGTAGCCAGCATTTAATGTATCAAAATTATTATAAACATGCAGAGCCAAAAGCTATTGGTTAAGAGTGCTGCTCTCTCAAAGCTGTTAATAGGAAGGTTACCTTATAGCTGGTGCTGGTTCAATTTATTTAATGGGTTTGCAGTTTTCTCTGAATAAAGACACGCCATAAAAATCTAAACTCAGGATGAAGCTGTCAGGAACAATCAGGGTGATCAGTTTAAATGATTTTTGTACAAAACTCTATCTCAGCAAGCAGTCCTTGCAATGATTTTGGAGGCTACCATACAAATTAAAAAACAAAATTTCACAGTAGACAAAAGTGGTTTGACTTACAAAATTTCTAATGAGGTATTTAATCACTAACTGTCCTTTAGTTGTATCTGGGCTATTTTAATGAAAACATTACAGTTCAATTTCAGAACTGCTCAGGAGACCTTTTTTTTTTTTTTGAGACAGTCTCACTCTGTCGTCCAGGCTGGAGTGCAGTGGTGCAATCTCGGCTTATTGCAACCTCCGCTTCCCAGGTTCAAGGGATTCTTGATTCTCGTGCCTCAGTCTTCCGAGTATCTGGGATTACAGGCATGCGCCAACCCCCTACTAATTTTTGTATTTTTTAGTAGATACGGGTTTTGCCATTTTGGCCAGGCTGGTCTCAAACTCCTGGGCTCAAGTGATCCACCCACCTTGGCCTCCCAAAGTGCTGGGATTACAGCCACTGCACCCAGCTGAGACTTTAAATCCAATTTATCAAGAATTCTTTTTTTTTTTTTTAGTACAATAATTGCTTTTTTTTTTTTGAGACAGGGTCTCACTGTGTTGTCCAGGCTGGAATGCAATCACAAAATCATGGCTCACTGCAGCCTCGATCTCTCATAGTGGGCTCAAGCGATCCTCCCATCTCAGCCTCCCAAGTACCTGAGACTACAGGTGTGCATCAACACACCTGGATAATTTTTTATATTTTTTGTAGAGATAGAATTTCACCATGTTGCTGAGGCTGGTCTTGAACTCCTGGGCTCAAGCAATCCACCCGCCTAGGCCTCCCAAAGTGTGTGAGTCACTGCACTCGGCAAGAATTCTTAATAGACTACTGTGAAAGTGAAGTAAAGAATTCCAAAAGGGTCAGGGCATGGTGGCGCATGCCTGTAGGCCCAGCTACTCAGAAGCCTGAAGTGGGAGGACTGCTTGAGCCCAGGAGTTTGAGGCTGCAGTATGCTATGACCACGCCTGTAAATAGCTACTGTACTACAGACTGGGCAACATAATGAGGCTCTGTCTCTTAAAAAAAAAAACCAATCCTGAAAGGGCCTTGATAATCCATATGCCACTGGAACTAAGAAAGAAAGGCTCTCCATCATTCCTAGGTGTGGAGGGAATGGCAAAGGCCCAGTGCAAACCCCACCTTGCCTGTAAAGGTGGTTCCTTACCCACAGCCACCTTCCTCCTCTTACCTTACATTACCCTTCCATTCAAAAAGAGATGGAGCCAGAACTGGGACATGGATTTTCAAAGCTTGTGCTCTTTCCACGGCTTTCCCAGGTTGCAGTCATATACCACTCTTTGTGCATGAAAGTATTTTTTAATCGACAGTGCCTTCGGGAGCAGGGGCTGTGCCACCTAAGTCCTTAGTACCCTTTCATTGACTTACCAAAACGCTGTGTATGGAGGAGTTGCTTAATACTTACTGCCTGACTACTCTAAAAGGGGGCTTAACTGAATCATGCACTGCTATTGAGACCATAAATTATACACCAGTAGGTGGGGTTTAACCAACCTGTACAAGTGAACAGCTTTAGGCTAACAGCTGCTTGCACAGATCCAATGCCACAAGGTGTTACAATCCTGATTCAAGATGCAGGGACTTGTAAACCTTGGTTTGTCAAGTGTAGTGCTGACATAAAATGTGTCACAGGTTTAAAAAAAAAAAAAAGGCATGACATTTTAGTACTTCAGCGAGTCCACATACAGCAGTTTCAATATGACAACTGTAGCCCTGAACAAATCGAACAGATTTGGCCTATTATAATATCTAACCAGCAGCCAGCTAGTTTTCTGGTTGTTTAAAAAGACAGTATGCTCAGAATAAATGCTGTAGGGTGATTTGCAAACTTTGTTAAATATGACGTGAATATGAGCAGTGTGGGGTTAGAGAAAGGTAGGCACCCTCGATGGGTGAGCGTGCGTGTGCGCGAGTGTGCGCCTGATGCACTGTGAGAAACCAGGAGGAAGCGCTGCCTCATGCAGGACGGAAGGGCAGTTAGCGAGGGACAGGAGGGCCAGAGCCCAAGCACAAAGAGCCCAGGAGCACGGCCCCTCCTCCAGAGAGCAGACCATTCAGAATGTACTTAACCCTTCGGGCGCTTTCGTCCCTCGACCAGGAAAGTGTGGAGGGGAAGGAAGGCAGAGATGAAGAGGAGGTCACAAACGCACTCCTCCCGATCTGGAATGGGAAAGAGAAACACACTCGGGAAAATACAAAATAGACCAAAAACCTACCACCTCGCCAGCTTCAGTAAAAGAATCCTGGAACACCACATACTATGTGACGTGAGTGGTGCAATCTCAGTGGCCACCAGTGGCAGGACCCCAGAGATGTTTAAACCCTTGGTGAAACACCTCCTGGAAATTACTCTGAATTTAATAAGGCTGCTTTTCCATAAGGGAAATACCTAACATAATTTGTCAAACTTGTCAATAATTTGTTAATGGATACTATGAAATGCGTATTTGTTTTTCAGTCAGGACTGATGTGAGATGAGAAACTATACAAATGATTCTAAGTTGCTATACACTATCAATCTAATTTTTAGTACAGTTATAGTCCTTCTTGATATGATATCTTTATATTCTAATTTTTTTCTAAAATAAGAAAGTACACTGAAAAATAACAAAGGCTGATTTTCCTAAATTTTGTCTTCAGCTATACAAAAATAAGATTCTTAACTTAGGGTGGGCGTGGTAGCTCACACCTGTAATCCTAGCACTTTGGGAGGCTGAGGTGGGCGGATTGCCTGAGCTCAGGAGTTTGAGACCAGCCTGGGCAACATGATGAAGCCCCATTACTACTAAAACACAAAAAAATTAGCCAGGCGCGGGAGCATGTGCCTGTAGTCCCAGCTACTTAGGAGGCTGAGGCAGGAGAACTGCTTGAACCCAGGAGGCAAAGGTTGCAGTGAGCTGAGATTACACCACTGCACTCCAGCCTGGGTGACAGAGCGAGACTCCGTCTCAAAAAAAAAAAAAAGATTCTTAACTTAGTTCAATGGCATTCCCATTACATCAAATTTATCAAATCAACTGCCTTAGAATGTTAAACCCAAATATCTTAAAAAGAATTTGAGATGATACACTCCCAGTTATAGTAAAACAATATTGTAATTTTAACACACTGAAAATTGACAAAATTAAACTAGGGTTTAATTTACAAAACCATGTCCTTGCTATGCATCTACCTTGAGAATTTTTTTGGAAACTCCCGTAAAATTTGACTGAAGAAATAATAAACTTTGACACTCAAAAAGACAAATACTACTCTCCGAAAAAGCATACGTGAAAAAGTTTAAATGTCTGTAACATCTTGGCAAAACACATATTTTTATAATAAAGTAATCCAGGATAAATATATTTGAAAATCTCACAACACAGTATGTATCCCAATGCAAAATAAGATTGTAAGAAACCTGCTGCAGAACACAATCTCTGGAATTCAGCACTTCTAAGACTGATGAAGAGTATTACATTTCCTTTTCTGAGATGACAAAGCCACACTTCCCCCACCACGGGGGAGGAGCAGGATGCAGAAGCGAACCTAGCAGGCACACTGAGCACACATGGAGAGGCTGCGGAGGCCTGGAGCCTTCCAGACTTGCCTGGGTACCTGGGCCACAGACTCAAGGCCACCTGCTTGAGGAGGAGCTGAAAAGCCATCTTGGATTCTAAGGGCTCCAGTCCTTAAAGGGGCACATCCCTGTCTAGCTCCAAGAAGGCGACACTTCCTTCTGAGAGTGACCTTTATGATCTGCTTTTGTTTTTGGAAGTGGGGAAGGAAGGAAGCTTTACCAAAAAAAGTTCCAACACTGGCTGGTTGAGAAATAACCACGGATGTGGGGGAGAAAAAAAGTAGCAGTTCGGGCAAGAGCCAGAATCCCCAACTTGGTTAGGAAACCATCAGCCCATGGCCCTGTGTGCTTGTGGGAACATCGCAAGCATCTGTGGACATGTTAATACAGCAAACACAATGGTAACTCTCTTAGCCCAATTTGGCAAAGCAGAGGTGTGGGGACCTGCAGGTTCAGAAGAGGGAACAGAGTAGTCAGGCTGCACAGAGTGAACAGCGGAAGCGCCAGTGGTGTTACTTACGTGTGCGGGGAAGGGCTGGAGTCTTGTCCTGCTCTCTTCAGGGCGGCTCGCTTCTCCCATTGGGAGATACGGTTTCTGACCTGATCCGGTCTCGTACATGGACATGGGCCTACTGCCCCGGGCAGACGGACGTCTCTTTAAGGAAGAGTGGTTGGAAGTGTCTGTGTACTCAGAACCAGTTTGCACCTGATATACATTGGTTGTGGCCTGTTTCCTGAGGTTCGAATTTTCACTCTGGAGTGTTTGAAGCTGAAAGAAATGTTTGGCAGTGGGACTGTGTTTTTTTATAGCAAGCAGAAAAAGCAAACACCAAGTAAATGAATACAACTACCAGCTTTAAACAATAAGGGCAGTAACAGCTAGCGGGGCTGAAAGTAAAAAGCCAATACAAACAAAGACCCTTTCTTCTGGATGGGGTGAAACACAATCAACTCCCTTCATCATGTAAGCAAATTAAATAGCTTCATTTCTGAATGCGGAAAAGTTGTGGTTTGGACTTCCTCAAAACAAAATGTCTAACCGCTTAAAAATTTGTCATGGTGGGCTGGGAAATGTTTGCAGGCAAGCTGTATACTGGATTATTCTAAGGTTGTTTCAAGCAAGAGCTCGAGATCATTAAAACATCATTTAGGTAACTTGCTTTTCAAATGAGCCCCGAGCAATTTGCAAAGGCCAAAAATGACAGCAGACACCATGGAAGCAGCACAAAGATGATGAGGGTTGCTTTGCAAAGCAAGAAAGACAGAAGTTCAGCTTATGAAAAATCAGATCAGCTATTGCTTTCCAAAAAGCCAACAAGAAAAATTATGATCAACAAGTTTTTATTACATAATACTCTTGATATTCCAAACAATTCAGCACTTTGTAAAAAAAAAAAAAAAAAAAAGAGAAAACTGGATCATGGTAAGTTTGCTATATTAACATATCACAAAGAAAACTGGAAACCTATTATCTATGGAATCGACATCTTCGCATGGATGCTCCACGCAGCACGCTTGCTTCCGTCTGGTGAGTGATCATCTTTCAGCCAGGACTGGAATATTTGGCCTTTCTCTCCTTTGGCTTTGTCACCCAAAAAACACGACCTCAGTGGTGTCAGCTTTGAACATGCTAATCTGCCTGGCACCACCCCATTTTAGAGACTGTCACTTGGAGGCCCTGAACGCTCCTTCCATTCCTCACATGCAGGCTGCTCCATGGTGCTGGATGGATTAGAGTTAAGGGGTCAGCAGGGAATCGTGTTACTCTTTGGCATCTGGCATTTTAAACACCATTCACCACGTCCATTCTGCGCAGGGTCCTTCCCTTCTGGCGCGCCTTCATCTTCCATGGACATTTTATAAGCTGGGTGTGGTGTGAGTTCAGCTGTCTACTCTTTGACAGAGATTGTAAAATCTGACCAAATTCCCCACCAGTGCCAAAGTTTAAGTCCACGAGCAACTGTTTGCACCAGAAGATCATTACTTTTTCAGTAGCAAACCCATTCAATGTTAGGAGTTGCTTTAAATTTTTATTTAGAAAGCACCAATCTGTGAAAAATACACCAATAGTAGTTGCTCCTCTTCATTAATTAGCATCTTTTCCAAGCAACTGTTAAATGTGAAAGATCAGATACAAATCATGCTACTTTGTCAACTTTATGTATATTAAAAACTTTACCTAACTTTGAAATAAAATCAATACATCTTTGCTAAATAAACAAATTCTATATACTTTATATTAATCATGCCAAACTGCTGCGAAAGTGTGACTTACTGCCTCTTCCCCAAAAAGACCACTCATTCTGTTTCCTTGAAGAGCAAGCCATTACAGAATGATAGACTGCTTTTATCCCACAAAGGCTGGCAGGGTATAGCTAATATCTGCAATTCCCTTTCCAGGGAAAGAACAGCTGCAAAGTGACAAAGCAGCCCTGAACATTTCTACATTCCAGGATACAGACAGGCATGAAGTGCCTGTTGAAACTACTCATTAGAGAACCCAGGGCCTAGAGTGAAATGGTCAAGATTCAAGGACTGAGGCGTGTAACTGACACATGTCCCTCAATGGGGCACTGGTGCATCTAATCACGTGTTTGTCTGTGTAAAAAGCCTCTGTGGCAGTATTTTAGTTAAAGCCTTCACATCTGAAACTTTACCCTAACACTTTTCATGCTTGGATTTTGCCTGAATGTGTTCTCATGAGCACAAGTTCTTGGTTTCAATTTTTAAAAAATTTTAGTACTCTGTATTTAGAGAGATGTCCTCACATAAATTTTAACGATGTTTATCTTAATAAGAACCAGGCTACACTTTTTTATTTGGAAGGAGTAGAAGGAAAATAAAAAGTTATAGACAATTCAATAGTTTCAGAAATCAGAAGCATTTCTTTTTTTTTTTTTTTTTTGTGAGACGGAGTCTCGCTCTGTCGCCCAGGCTGGAGTGCAGTGGCCAGATCTCAGCTCACTGCAAGCT